>NC_088929.1:10502500-10667500 GCF_038396675.1 Hydra vulgaris
TTATTTCTAGTATCAAATGACTCATTGAAATTCTCTTCTAGTTTTAAGCGTCGTAAAATTTTAAGATAATGCATATTTTATAAACATCTGCTATATAAATCCTCGTTTAACGGGATATTCTGCAAAATACATACTTTTGCGGCTTGAAAAATTTCTAGATTCGCATTAGTACAAAGAGTGTAAGTCACAATAAAAAAGTCTATAAAGCGTACCTTTTTACTAAATTAACGTTTAAAATAATTTTAGTTAAATAACCCCAAAAAGCACAATAATCAAATAACCAAAATTGATGCATCATGCAAAAAATCAAATATTGGCCAATTATTGTTTTTAGAGGTAATAAAACTCGTTTTTTATAAAATAGTTTACCTAAAAACAATTTAACTTGAGCGTATATCATACTAAAAACTTGCACCTTTACTAAAAAACATACAGTAAAATGGACGGTAAAATAACTCACTTTTACCAGATTTTCATTTTTTTAAACTTTTTTACGGGATGTTAGGTTTCGTAAAAAATTAAAGTAGTGTATAAAAATGACTTTTAAAAGATCAAGAGGGGGTAAAAAAGTTGAAAAATTTTGAATTCAAAAAAAAATATTTTTTTCTTTATCCTCAAATTATATTTGTTGATAAAGAGTTTTTATTGATTATTGTTTTCAATTGTGTCACTAGGTTTTTCAAAGTACATCTGTTTTAGTGTTGAAATTAACAAAAACTTATTTTCCGAGGTTGTCAGACTTTAGTTATTTGCTTGTTTTTGTTATTTTTAACATTTACTTTTTTTTTTTATCTCATTTACAAGTTAAATAAACGGTTCCGGTAATATAAAAAAAAAAATGGATCCGTGGAATTAGTTAGTTTAAAAGTGGAAATAAGAATAACTCCTGATTTATGTTGCGTTACGTTTACATTACGTTAATAAAACATAAATATTCATGGATTCCTTAAATGATGGAAAAAAAACACCTTATATTCTTTCAATTGTATTTTACATTAAAACTGATTTTTCTGAGATTAAAATCTGTATCCAATATAAAGCATTTTTTTTGTTTATAACCTTTATAAACTTTTGGTATGATGAATTCTATTCTTAAATAAAGTATTTTAAAACAAATATAAAGATTGGAAAGTTCTAAACATATATTCTAAACATATGGAATTCAAAACATATATACCCTATATATGTTTATAAATACACATACATACACACACACGCACACACACAGGCACACAGACACACGCACACACACACACACACACACACACACACACACACACACACACACACACACACACACACACACACAAGAACCCTAGAATTTTAGCTGGACCTGCCTCAAACATGAGAGCAACAAGTTGATGCATTATTTTTTTACCGTTCTCAACTAAATTTTAGTTACTATTCTCAATATCTTATATTCATTAATTTCAAGTTTCATGCAATAATTGCAATAATTTATAAGCGTTCAAAAATTTTATTCGTATAAAATTTGAATTAACTATTATACATTATATATATATATATATATATATATATATATATATATATATATATATATATATATATATATATATATATATATATATATATATATATATATATATATATATATATATATATATATATATATATATGTATATATATGTATATATATATATATATATATATATATATATATATATATATATACATATATATGTGAACATATTTTAAAGAAAAACGCAATATTTTTTAATCTTGGCATGTTTCATAGTTAGCATACTACATTTTCAAAAGATAAAATTACAATTTAAAACTCTGGATATAAATATAAAATCAAAATTTGAAGACATTACTGAGAAATATTAACAGATAAATAGAGTTGTTATAAACCAATAAAAATTATAATACAAATTACGATACCGTAAATAGCAAAAAAATAAAAATAAAATATAAGTAAGTTAAAAAACAAAACAAAAAAAACTAGATAGACAAATTTATATTATAATGAACAGTTTGTTTATTTAAAGATGGGTTTTCCCATTAAATATGGAGTGCTTCTTCAATTTGTTTTTGTTAGAAGCAGTATCCAAAATTTTAAAACAGTTATAGTTACTTAGATTTTTACAATTAACAGATGAAATTAAATGCTTATAAACATTAGATTGTTTGTCACTTGTAAGATGCTCATGAATCCGTGTTGTTTTGAATCCTGAATCCTGTAGGTTTTTCCAATATAACTGGCATTACTTGGCACAAGAAAATTTGTAAACACCATTGGATTTGAGCAGCTTAGGAAGTGGATCTTTTATACATAAACTGTTTTGTAATTTGTTGGTAGTGAAAATTAAATTAATTATAACATCTTTACAATATTTTTTAATGATTTTATTAACTTTAGATTTAGTAAAATTTGAGTAAAATCCTATAAATGGAAGCTTATAATATCTTATATTATGGTTATCAATACTATTTATCACAGATGGATTTAACTTTTTATCAACAAATAATTTAATTTCAGTGTCAATTATTTTAGGTGGATATTGGTTATTTTTTAAAACATTAGATAGATTTTTTATGTCTTTATCGAATCCTAGCCATGTGTTGTTGATTTTATACGTTCTATCAATTAAACAATTAAACTCTGAATTAAAAATAGCGATAATATCATCCACATAACCTTTATAGAAAATCGGTATGGAGGAAGAGCAATTACTAACCCATTTTTGTTCGTGAAACCCAATAAAAATATTAGCTAAAATTGGCGCTAAAGGAGAACCTATGGCAACGATATCTAATTGATCATAATATTTCCCGTTCAATAAGAAATGAGAACCGAATGCTGAGGTTTGAAGTAATTTTTTGAACTGAGCTTTAGAAAAATATTTTTAACACGTTTTATCTTTAAAGTATAAATCAGTAGCTATATTTATAGTTTTATTAAGTGGAATATTAGTAAATAAACTTTCAACATCATAGGAAACTATACATTTGTTAGTTATATCAACTTGAGATTTTTTTTCGTTGATTCTTTTATGTAATGCACCTCTTAAAAACTGCAAACTATTTAAAGCGTATCCAAAGTATCTAGGTTTCAACATACCTCATGCAAACCACACTGATATAATTTCGATAAAAAAACGCAAAAGTTCATTACATAAAAGAATCAACAAGTATTCATGAGCATCTTACAAGTGACAAACAATCTAATGTTTATAAGCATTTAATTTCATCTGTTAATTGTAAAAATCTAAGTATATAAGTACTATAACTGCTTTAAAATTTTGGATACTGCTTCTAACAAAAACAAATTGAAAAATGTATGTATATATATATATATATATATATATATATATATATAAATATATATACCTATATACATATATATATATATATATATATATATATATATATATATATATATATTTATATATATATATATATATATATATATATATATATATATATATATATATAAATAAATAAATATATATATATATATATATATATATATATATATATATATATATATATATATATATATATATATATATATATATATACAGTATCGGGCAAAACGAGTGCAACCAAATAATGCTAATTTAGTTTCTTTATATAAAAGTGCTGCATTTTTTCAATTTAGAGAAATAACTATGTAACTGTTTAGAGACAAAGTTCTTCAAGTTTTATTCATCACAAAGTTCATTATTTGTACACGAAAATTAAAAAACTAATCAAAAGTATTAAAAAAAGTTGATTTCCTTCTGGACAAAACAAGTGCAACTCGACAAAATGTTGACCAAGCTGTATTTCGCTATCAATATTTTTAGGCGAATCCTTTGTTGTCGATCACAGCCTTGCATCTTCGAGGCATAGGTTTGATCAGGTGATTAATAAAAATTTGTGGATTCGCTGCACAGGCCTTTTGGGTTTGTTCAAACAGTCGATCCTTATTACGAACACCTTCACGATTAATTCTGCGGTTGACGATCTCCCACAGGTTCTCGATAGGGTTGAGATCCGGAGATTGAGGCGGCCAATCCATCACCGATAGGTGGTTGTCTTGAAACCACTGCTTGACTACTTTTGCAGTGTGTTTTGGATCGTTGTCTTGCTGAAAAACCCATTTTCTTTGCATATTCCATTCAGCAAGAGGTAACATAACATCTTTCAGGATATTTTTATACATGAAACGGTCCATTATTCCATCGTTTCGATGTATTGGACCGAGACCGTTAGCAGAAAAACACCCCCAGACCATTACATTGCCTCCACCATGCTTCACGGTCTTATGGCAGTAACGTAAATCGAGGCGTTTTCCGGTCGGTCGACGTACACGGCAAATGCCATCGCTCCCAATGAGGTTGAATTTCGATTCATCACTGAACAGGACATTTCGCCATTTCTGCACATTCTAGTCAATATGAGATGTAGCAAACAGGAGTCTTTTCTTCTGGTTTTTTAGAGAAATCAGCGGTTTCTTTGCAGGGCGTCGAGAAAACAAACCGGCTTCAACAGCACGTTGTCTGATTGTTCGGTCCGATACAGGCAGCTCTAATTGCTTTTGTATCTCGACTGATGATATCAAGGGATCCTTCTTGATGGATCTGACGATCATAGAATCCTCTCTAGAAGTGGTGGAACGCGGTCTTCCACCTTTGTTATCTGCTGCCAACTTCCCCGTAGAACGATATTCGGAACATAGTCTTGATACGGTCCATTTTTTCACGCGATATTTATCACAAATACTTTTGTATGACATTCCACTTACTTAATCGCCAATAATTTTCTTTCTTAGTTCCAATCCAAGACTGTCGGGAGCCATTTTTGCACTTGAAGTCATAAAAATAATAAACATAAATAATCACGCTTCTCAAGGCTTACCGTGTTATTATTGTATCGTTGTGTTTCACAGAGCATTATTGTATCATCACCTTGTGATGATACAATAATGCTCTGTGGAACACAACGTCTTGGTTGGATGTGGACTGTATTGATGTAATGAAACACTTGTTGTATTTCACTTCTTGTATTGATGTTCTTCGATAAAACACTTTGATAAAACTCACTTCGATAAACTGTCTTGATAATACTGACTGATTGACTTCCATATACTGACTGAATTACATGTCGATTTACATGTCTCTTATATAGTAAAATGAACCTGTGTGAACCTGTTCTGGAAGATTCTAGATGCTTCTTTTCAATGCTTCTGGAAGCTTCTGGATGCGTCTGAATGCTTCTGAATGTTTCTGGATACTTCTGGATGCTACTGGATGCCTCCAGATGCTTCTTCAGGAAACTTCTGGAGGCTTCTGCATGCTTCTGGAAACTTCTGGAAACTTCTGGATACTTCCTTTAATTATCAAAAAACTTCCGTGACGTTGACACGGACCAGACTTAAGAAAATAAAACAAACCAAAAAAGTTGCACTTGTTTTGTCCGCTGCAAAATGGCACGTGTCAACGAAATTCTGCCAGTGTGCTGTCACCTATCAGCTGATTGCTCATGTCATGGCATGCTATGACTCCAGACTCCTGAACTGTTTGCTGTGGTAGTATAGTTCGTTTCGTTTTTAAGACATGTAAAATATGGAACACTTTTTAGCATTGTTCGATGTTGGTTGCAAATGTTTTGTCCAATACTGTATATATAGAACGTCGTAAAAGCATAAAATAAATAGTTATTTAAAAAAATGACACGATGTTATTTTATTCTTGACATGTTTCGTAAAATTTATTTACATTTTCAAAAGATTATTTTACAATAATAAAAAACTCTGAAATAAACATTAAAAAATAGAAGTCTTTACAGAGAAATATTAACGGACAAAAAATTATACATAATAAACCAATACATTTATTACAAAATAACTCGGTAAATAACTAATCAAAATAATTAACTGTCAAAAAAAAAAAGTTAAATAAACTGACAGTAAAATTAAATAGATAAGTTTATAGCATAATGTAAAGTTTGTTTATTAAATTTAATTTGTGTTTGGTTGGGGCATTATCCAAAATCTCAAAAGATTCACAGTTAGTCAAACTTTTGCAATTAAGAGATAACTTTAAGTGTTTAAATATATGAGATTGTTTATCACTTTTAAGATGATCATTTATTCTAGTTGCCAAATGTCTGGATGTTTCTCCAATATAACTGGCAATATAACTCAATCAATAATTTATTTCTGAAATAAGATTTTACATTCAAGGATGATTACAAATAGTAAATTTACTAATATAAAGTAAACACCTGCTAATGTTAATCATATCTAATTCAAATAAATGTAATGCTAATTTTCATAGTATATAATAAAAATAATAAACTTTATAACATAAAAATAACGATGTTAATAATAAATTTATAACATAAAAATAACGGTGTTAATAATACTACTAATAATAATAACAATAATAACAATAATAATAATAACAGTAATAACAACAGCAATAATAATAATAGTTATTATTGTTATTATTATTATTATTATTATTATTATTATTATTATTATTATTATTATTATTATTATTATTATTATTATTATATTTTACAATAGAAGTTTACCTTCTATGAGCTAAGTGTCTAACGACAACCGGCTATAGTAGACCAGCTCGGAAGAGAATGAGTCCATTTGTCATAATTGTTTTTAGACTAGTTGACCAAATTAGCGGCAACTATTGAAGCAGGCAAAGCATTCCTTGTTGGCACTCGATTTTTGAAGAAATTGTGCCTTTGACTGTTTTTGGTAACTTCTCGTTCAATTTTATACTTTGCGCTACGAAGACTAGTTGAGCAGGACCATCACATGTAAAAGAAGTCGCTCGTCTACATTCGTGATGCCAGTTGACTTTGTTGGAGTTTTTATAAATTTTAAAAAATTGAATTAGATTACCTCTTAAACTAAGTTGACTTTATGAGCTGAGACCAAGATTTTCCAGGCGTGGTTTGTAGTTCATGTTGCGCAATTGCGGAACAATTTTAGTTACCCTACGTTGAGCTGATTCCAAGAAAGGGCTCCAAACTGGCGCACGGTACTCTAATATTGACCGCACATACGCTGTATGAAGCTTGATGAACATACTTGGATTCCATTTTTTTAAAAGTTCTTTTGAGTATCCCAAGTCAGAGTTTGCTTTAAGAGTAGCTTGACTAATCTGTTCTGACCATTTGAGTTTATTGTTAACTAGCATACCTAATGTCTTTTCAAAGGATACAACTTCAAGAGGAATGCGACTAACATTTGCGTCTAACATTGTGAGGAGGATGTTAGACGCAAATTCTGAGGAACCACCCTAAATCTTTAGAACTTTGCATTTATTCATACTGAATTCCATGCGCCAAATCACCAATTGACCAATCACCAATTGACCAATCACCATTGACCAATCACCTAAAATATCAATGTCCTCCTGAACATACGCCAAATCAAAACGGACTATATTTTTGCAACCAATTGGCTATCATCGGAAAAAAGTTTAAAAGTATTTTTAACTAGTTCTGGCATATCATTTATATATTGCTAAAATAGTAGAGGTCCTATGACCGATCCTTTAGGAACACAACTCAGGACATCCATTCATTCAGAGAAGAAATTGCCAAAAACAACACGTTGTTTTCTACAGTCAAGAGAGCTCTTGAGCCAATCAAGAATTTTATTGCAAAAACCATAGCCACCGAACTTGAAATGTAGCAAAATATGTGACACACGATCAAAAGCTCTAGCAAAATAAGCAAAGCTGCACAATCATCACTTAAAACTTCAGTAATTATATCCAGCACTTCAAGAAGATTTGTAATGCACGATCTATATCTGACAAAACCATATTGATGTCAAGATAACAAACTATATTTTACTAGGTTTTTAGTCATAACATCACGAATTATTCTTTCCATTATTTTTCCAACTGCGGAGGTGATGGAAATAGACCTGTAATTTCCAGGATCACAACAATGACCTTTTTTGAATATGGGAGTTATATTAGCGAGTTCCAACCCAGATAGCACTTGGCCAAAATCAAAGGACTTGATAAATATAAGAGAAAGAGGCGCACTGAACGTTTTTAGAACAAGTTTTGAGCACTCGAGGATTAATTCCATCATTGCCGGCGGCTTTTGAAATGTCAAGTGCAGACAAATGTTTTTTTATATTGCAACAATTAAACAAAGAGCTTGAAACTTAAGAACAAACAGCTTCGGTTCTTCGAAGAAAAAAAGAAGATTGATAGTGAGTTACAGGTGATGAAAACGCTATAAAAAATTGATAATTTAGACTGTCTCCTTTAGACTTTTTATCAAATAATTGTGTTCCGTTGTGGTCAAAGAGAGATCGAATGTCACTTTTACAAGACTTTTGGCTGTTTACATAAGAGCAGAGCTTTTTCGGGCAAGATTTGCAAACAAAGGTGATTTCACTCTTAAGCTTTAATACCGCATCAGCCACAAGTTTTTTGACCCGACAATTTTGTTTATTGTACAAGACTCGAATACTGACTTTAAATTTACTAGAAACACAACGTAACTTCATAAATACTCTAAATTTTTCTTTTGTCGCAGCTTTAATAGAAAAATTAAACCATTTTGGATCACTCTTCTTCAAACTAAACGATACATTGAACTTAGGAATGTGCTGTTTGATTAAAAAAATGTATGCGTCTTTAAATAATTCAAAGCTTTCGCTAACTGGTTTATTCGAGAATAAGTTTAGTCAGTCAATTGCCTTTAGGCCCTCGTTGATTGAATTATAGTCACCTTTGTTATTGCTATAACTTACTTTGTGTAGTCTGGAAGTTTTAGTTGATGATTTAAGTCTGTAATCCCATAGGAGTGAATTGTGAAAATAATTTTTCTGAATAGATCCAAGTGGAGGACCGATTGTAACATTATAAATACGATCAGGGTCATCTGATAGCAATAAGTCAAGCGTATTATTGATAAAAGTTGGTTCAGTGACAAATTGTGATAGGAAACAACCATTGATAGTATCTAAAAAAAGTTGACTAGACTGTTTTCCACTTTTAAATTGGCTATCCAAATCGCTCAACTTGATATCACTATGATTAAAATCACCAACAATTAAAACACTTGTACATTTTCCGCCATCAATTAAAGCTTTAGCACATTTGATTAACTTATTAATTTGTAAATTAAACTCATTTCGAGTAAATGGATGACGATAAATACATCCAATTAACTAAAGTATCATTTCCAATTAAAATTTGACACCATATTTGCTCACCCATTTGTTTATCACTGAACTCGCATTCAAATGAAGGTACATCTTTTCTAACATATATGGCCACACCAAATCCACGAATTGTCATATTTCGAAGGTACGCAGTGTAATTGTCTAGATTTGTTAAAGATGTCGAAGTGAACCATGTTTTTGTGATTGCAATGATGTTTGGTGTTTCATTCTTTCATGTTTTTGTGATTGAATTTTGTTTGGTGTTTCATTCTTTTCATTCAATCCATCGAATCGAGCCAGATTGCAAAGACCAGAAACCATTTTTATCCATCTTCAATGCCCTAATTAATTTGCCTCCCTTGCAGACCTTCAAATGAATTTGGAAGAGCATTATTTCTAATTCTACATTCAGCATAAAGTTTAGATAGAGCTATCCTTTCGTTCTCGGTTTGGTCAGGTCTGACATAAACTTTTTTGAAACAAGAACTATTTTTTAACTCTCTTGCGTTATCAAAAGCTAATTGACGTTTTCCATAATCCTTAAATTCAATTAACACCAACGGGGGACGCAACGATACATCATTTAATTGATTAGTGATCCCATTAGAAAAAAAAGGAGTACAAAGTGATGTATTTCTTCATTTTTAGCCTTTTCTTGACTTTTACATCATCACGAGACACTTTTAAGATGTTCAGAACTTCATCAATCACTTTATTATTATCCTCCAAATTAAATGACTTGATAAGACCATTTATGATTAAATTATTTAAAATTCTGTTTTTCTCGTTGTTTTCTTTTACATTTTTATCAAATAAAGCAGCGTTATTTTCTTTGATAGTAATGTCCTTCTCTTTGTTAACAAACCTGCCCAAACATCAGCACTGCAAGTATTATTTTGAAACCGATGCTTGCATTCTCATTTTTTTAAAACAATCTAGTTCCTTTTTTTGAGCTTTGTTTTCTGCTTCTAAAAACCCAACTCTTGTAGTAAAAGATGAGACCAATGATGATAATTTTCCACACCAGACGTGCAATGCTCTGCTCAGATCACTGTGATTTCCTTGACCAATTTTAGGCCAATTTTCTTCTTGAAGAAAATCCAAATAGCAAATTTAAACTATGTAAAAAAAAAAAAAAAAGAAATATTAATTTTACAATGCTTTTATTTTGACAAATATCAGTTAATTGTTTAAATAACATATTAATTTACTATTTTTTCGGATATAATTTATACTATATGATAATACGGTATGCAATTTAAAAAACTGTCTGTAAAAGTTGCTGGTAAAACAAGTTTTATTTGAACTTTACCGCAATTTAAAATTTTTTGTTTATTTTACTCGTTATTTAAAAAAATTCTGAAATTAAGTAGAAAGCAAATATTTCTGCTAAGAGAGCTACCACCCCTAATACCAGTGGGTTACCTCAGGACGTGAACTTTTTATTTTTTATTATTAGGTACCTTATTAATACAAATAGAGTGCTCAATGTTCTTAAAGAACAAGGCAATAATAAATTAGTAAAAACACTTAAATAACTTTTATCTTCAACATTATGTTTCACCATCAGAAGGTTCATCAGGAGGAATGTCTAAACATAAAAATTATTTTCAAATTATAGAAAAATTATTTCACAAGAAGTTGGGAATTGTTATAATTAATTATGTAATAACTGTAGTATCTTGCAATCAGGAAGTTGCATCAACTACATTAGAAGTTTAACTACATCAGAAACTACAATAGAAGAACCAGGAAGTTGCATCAACTACACTAGTTTTTATGACTAGGCAATTCATTCTATTACCTCCTAATGAGGGTACATCTCTAAAACTCAGTTTTATGGTTCTGAGGCCGGCTGATAGTCAGGTTTCCAGAATCCAGTGGTAGCTCTCAGAGAGGCTGATTCCATCAACAGCTGAAAAATATCAAAGTATTAACAGTTGCCATGTTGCGATGGGTGGTGTCTCTGTTTGTACTTTTAGTGTGCATTGCGGAGGCCACATTTGGAGCCCTTTGTTACGGCTTAGGGTTTATGAGTAGTAATAAAGCAATTGCTTGGGCTATTAAGCAATGTTCTGAGTACTATCTATGCTTTGAGTCAAGTTCTTCAATCTAATTAAAAAATGAATAAAGTACCAAAAACTATAAAACACAAAAAAACCATCATCATCACCAAGTTCTCTAAACCTATCATTCACTAATAATCGTGGACTTCGAAGTAACTTTTCTTCTGTTGAGTCTTATCTCTTGCAAAGTTCACCAGACCTACTTGCTCTTTGTGAGACTAATTTGAGTTCAGCTGTCTCATCTTGTGATCTTAGTGTTGATGGTTACCTTCCTCTAATTCGTAAAGATTCCAGTAGTCACATGCTTGGCCTCGGCATTTACATTCGTAAGAATTCACTCATTTGTCGGGAAACTTGGTTTGAATCCACAGACTATTCTTTCATGTGCTTTAGTTTAGCACCATTTCACTCTATTGCCTTTCTATTTGTTCTATATCGCTCACCTTCATCTCAAGACTGCACTCTTTTTGACGTTATTTCTGATCATATTGACCAAGCCCTCTCTCTTTATCCATCAGCTAATATAGTTGTTGTCGGTGACTTTAACGCTCACCACTCTGAATGGCTTGGCTCTAGTGTCAGTGATTCTGCAGACATTAAAGCCCACAACTTTTACCTTTCTCAATCCCTAACTCAAATAGTCAACTTTCCAACTCGCTTTCCTGACAACCCGAATCATCTACCTTCTCTACTCGACTTATGTCTTGTTTCTGATCCTAGTCAGTGCTCAGTTTCTCCACATTTACCCTTAAGTGCTTCTGATCACAGTTTGATCTCTCTAAAACTAATATCTCATTCTTCTTCATCACCTGAATTCCACAATTATCGAACCTCTTACAACTACCGTAAAGCTGACTGGGATTCTTTCCGTGATTTTCTTTGTGATGGCCCTTGGATAGAAATCTTCGGTCTTCCTGTCGACAAATGTGCTTCTTACATAACCTCATGGATTCAGGCTGGCATGGAATCTTTTAATCCCTCTCAATTCCAGGTCAAGCCTCACTCTTCTCCATAGTTTTCCTCACACTGTGCTGCTTCAATTGCCAATAGAAACCGTTACTTCCATATTTATCAGCAAAACAATTCTCCAGAAAACAGACGTCTGTTTATTACAGCTAGAAACAATTGTAAAAAGGTTTTGTCAAACGCCAAAACCCACTATTCTCAGGTCATGAAATCTCGTATCTCATCTCAAAAATTAGGCTCTCGTGACTTCTGGAGAATCTTTAATTGTATTAATAATAAGGGCAAATCTTTAATCCCACCTCTCTTGTATGGTTCAGACTTTGTCACCTCACCTAAAGACAAAGCTGAATTGTTTGCTTAAAACTTTTCATCAATATTATCTCTTGATTCCACTAGTTTCGTTCTACCTGATATTGCCCACAAACAGGTTGATCCATCGCTTGACATTCGTATCCCTCCAGCTTCTGTATCTAAAGTGCTTTCCTGCCTAGACTCTTTTTCAGCTTGTGGCCCGGACAACATACCTGTTATTGTCTTGCAGAAGTGTTCTCCGGAGCTGTTGTCTATACTCTCAAAACTATTCAACAAGTGCTAATCAGAGTCTTGTTTTCCAGCCTGCTGGAAAGCGGCATCTGTTATCCCTATCTTCAAAAATTCTGGAGAGTGATCTGATTCGTCAAACTACAGTCCCATTAGTCTTCATCCTATCATAAACAAGGTTTTTGAATCTTTAATTAACAAACACTTAATTTCTCATCTTGAGTCTAACAGTTTACTTTCTGACCATCAATATGGATTTCGATCTTCTCGTTCTACAGCTAATTTGCTAACAGTAATAACCGATTGGTTTTATCGTGCATTAGATAAAGGTGGAGAGGTTAAGGCCATCGCTCTTGACATTTCAAAAGCTTTTGATAAAGTTTGACATGCTGGTCTTCTCCATAAGCTTTCTTCTTAAGGTATATCTGGCAACATCTTTAAAATTATTGAATCCCTTCTTTCCAATCGTAGTATAAAAGCTGTCCTCGACGGACAGCACTTTTCTTCTAATTCTGTAACTTCAGGGGTTCCTCAAAGTTCTATCCTTGGCCTTATACTCTTTTTAATTTACATCAACGATCTTCCAGATGCTCTCACATCTAAGGTTGCATTGTTTGCTGATGATACTACCATTTATTCTTGTCGTGATAAGAAACAACATTCTCTGATTGCTTGAAGGGAGCGTTTGAGCTTGAAAAGGATCTCACTTCTGCAACAGCATGGGGCTCATAAACTTCAATACAGATAAAACTCAATTTTTTCAGCCAATCGTTATAGCAATGATTTAGATCTTCCTATATTTATGAACGGTGATGAGTCATCTACTCTTCATCTACTAGGATTAACTCTTACTTCCAATCTTTCTTGGAAAGCATATATTAAATCAGTTTCAAAATTAGCATCTGCTAAAGTTACATCTCTCTATCGAGTTCGTCACTTTCTTGCTCCGAATTCTATTCTCTATAAATCTCAAATCCGGCCTTGTATGGAATACTGTTACCATATCTGGAGCGGATCTTCTAATGATGCCCTTTCTCTTTTAGACAAGGTGCAAAAACGAATTGTAAACATAGCTAGATCTGCTCTTGCAGCCAACCTCCAACCATTATTACATCGTCGCAATGTTGCTTCTCTTTTTCTTTTCTACAAATACTATAATGGGCACTGCTCTAAAGAGCCAGTGTTTCTTGTGCCATCTACTAAAATTCATTCTCATGTTACTCGTCATTTAATAAAGTCACATCATTTTTCTGTGACTGTTCCTAAGTGCTCCAAAAATGCTTATTCGTCTAGTTTTTTTCCTCGAATATCAACTCTTTGGAATTCGCTTTCTTCATCTTGCTTTCCTGATTCATAAAATTTGCAATCCTCTAAGTCGTCTGTCAATCGTTATCTTGCTCTACAATCTTCGTCTTTTCTCATTCAGTAACTTCCAACTTTAATTAGTGGCTGCTTGCAGCCTTGTTGGAAGCGAAGATGTTTTAAAAAAAAAAAAAAAAAGTTAAAAAATTATGAAAAGAATTCTTTAGAATTAGGATAAATTTTGGACTGGTCATTTGTTTTTATAATTTTTTAAAAGGAACTTATTTTCATGTCTGCATTTAGAAATTAATTTAGACTTATCTAAATTAATTATTATTTAAAATCTAAATGAGTAATAATTTCAAATTTTTTGAAATTATTACTCATTTAGATTTTCAAATAAAAAACTGCGCCTGCCTATAATAACATTTCCAAACAATGTATACTATGTTTACAAGAAAAACTTGAAACTATTACTCGTTTAGATCAAGAAAATTTATTAAATAAAAAATCTAAATTAATTTCTAAATGCAGACATGAAAATGAGTTCCTTTTAAAAAATTATAAAAGCAAATGACCAGTCCAAAATTTATCCTAATTCTTTTGATGATTTTTTAATTATCTAATGTAGTGTAATGTATTTGAAGTTTTCCATATCTTCACTGGAATATATTCCTAAAATTATTATTATAATAACTTTAAATGATTAAATGCTTATTAGTTGCCTGAATCACACATTATCTAGTACCATGTTCATAATAATTTTCTCATTATCAACTTGTACTCTGTGTAATAAATCAAATAATACTGTTTAATAAATTGCTCTTTATCTGTCTTAGTCAATAATAAATTACTTACTAGGACTTTTATTAGAAATTGACACTCATGATGATAGGCAAGAGCAGGCCATTCAGTTGGATCATCTTTCATGATGCTGATGCAAATTTATAAGGTCAATTTTTTATACCTAAAATGTAATTTTTATATCCAAATTTAACTAACAAGTAATATATATATATATATATATATATATATATATATATATATATATATATATATATATATATAAAGTTAAATTTGGATTTAAAAATTACATTTTAGGTATAAAAAATTGACCTTATATATACAGTGCCGGTTTAACCAACAGACATATATACAGTGCCGGTTTAACCAACAGACATATTGGAAACGTGCCGGGAGGCGACGGAGTTCAAAGGGCCAGAACATCTAAGTGAACTTTTGGGAGATATAATTTGAAAGAAAAATTATTACTGGCCTCTAATCCTTGAAGGTTATCATTCCGCGGACCAGACGAAAAACTAGGATAGATACGCAACGGAAACTTTATTGGATGTATTGTGCTATTAGAAAAATTTGATCCTTTTCTCGCCCATCACTTGATAACTTATTGAAACAAAGGAAAGAGTTGTATCTCGTACTTATCTTAAGACATTTGTAAAAAACTCATACACTTAATAGCCGCCGAGGTTATGGAACTTATAGATAATATGATCATCCTTAAGCAACATGTTATAGTATAACTTTTTTATTTACTTCAAACATATTTTAGTTGGCAAAATCAAGTTTGCGAAACATTTCTTAATCATCGCTGATTCTACTCCCGATGTGTATAAAACGTAAAACCAGTTGAGCGGTTCTTAGCATTCATTCCTATGCATAGTCATTTTGCAGTTTCCATGCTTGAAATCGTTTTTAAAAAGTTAGATTAGTATGTGATCAACATTCAAAATTTTCGTGGCCAGTCATACGAAAATGCAAGTAATGTGTTTAGAATCTACTTTGGTCTATAAGCAAGAATTAAAGAGATCAACGTTCTAGCCGAATACATTCCATGTGCTGCTCACTATTTAAACCTCGTAGAAATAAGTGCCGTGGAATCCAACGCAGTTGCTGTTAACTTCTTTAGTTTTCTTCATGAAACTTATATTTTCTTTTCTGCACCAACACATCGATTTCCTAAAGTCAAAGTTCCTTGCATTAACGCACCAACGCAAAGTTCATTGCTGCATCACGTGTTGAGGTTCCCTAGACTCTCTCACAAACTCGTTGGTCATCTCATGCTGATGCTTATTTAGCCATTAAAAAGGCTTATTATATTTACAAGATGATTAATAATTATTTAGAAAATCAAATAAAACATTTTTTATTTGTGATTGTGCATACTTATTAACAAATATTTTCTATATATGCACTTCTTGATCTTAACGACGATCAGAAAGCAAAACCAAGAGCAATGTCTTTCAAACTTTTGACCAAAATGGAATAACTTGAGACAGTTATTTTAATAATCATTTGGAACAGAATAATGGAATGGTTCAACAAATTTATCCAGAAATTGCATTTCGTTAAGCTTGATTTAGGTATGGTTGAAGAATTGTTCAACTTTCTGGAGCATTACGTACAGCAAGTTCGATTTAATTTTAAGCAACATAAAAAGGAAGTCGTGTCTTTAGTCAACACGGATGAATATGTCTATGTTCAAAGGCTCCCAAGAGCACGCAAGAGGCATTGCAATGAAATTAACAGTGTGGAAACTACAGGACAAACTAATGAGTGATCTAGATGAAAAAAGGAAGCCTATTCTGAATTGAACACTCTGTTTAGTTTCCTTGTGAATCTCTGCAGCATGGGTATCTCCAAGATTACTTGCAGCGCACAAAAAGTTGTTGACTGGTTGATCTTAACTTTCACTTATTGAACGAATGTCTTCATTTTAGAGCTTTTTTTCAGGAACTTCTTTCAGATTTTTTTAAACACTATTAATATTACTAATACGATTTGTACAAATACTATTACTATGATAATAATAGTATGAGTGTGTTTGAGATATAATCGATACATTATAAGCAAACTAATACTATTTTTGTACTTAATTACACTATACTATTTCTTTATTTATTTAATCGCTACTAATACTATTAGTAATAGTATTAAATACTATTACTAATATATTACTAATATACTATTAGTGTAATTAAATAAATTAAATGTATTAGTGTAATTAAATAAATACCATCCCGTTACTTTTTTTCTCCACTTCGAGCACTGTATACAAATATATATTAAGAAAGCATTCTTGAAAGAAACAGTTGTTTACATGATATTTCTTTTCTTTTTTGATAATAAACGCACAATGACAATTATGCAGCGAATAAAAAAATTTTTGTTTTATTTTTATTTAACTCTTTCGTTACCGATACCCCGCATAGCGGGTAATAAAAAATGTCGTTAAAATACCAGTACCCCGCATAGCGGGTGATGAAGAGTTTTGTTTTCTGTCGACCCCTTGTTTTTCGAGCGACTTTAAAACTTAGCTTAAGAGAAACTAGAATAATAATCTG
Organism: Hydra vulgaris; assembly: GCF_038396675.1. Lineage (NCBI taxonomy): Eukaryota > Metazoa > Cnidaria > Hydrozoa > Anthoathecata > Hydridae > Hydra > Hydra vulgaris. The sequence continues at coordinate 10,519,903 of NC_088929.1, forward strand.
ATAATATATCGAAAACCGAATTAAAAAGGCTTTGTTTGATTAGCTGATATTCGATTTTGAAAAATGGCTAATTTATCGTCTTTACGCAAAAAAAAAATCTCAAATATGGACGAAATTTTAAACTTTATGCTTGAAGAAAGTGACGAAGATAGCAATAAAGATATTGATCTTGGTTATTCTGACTTTAGTAATGACGAGGATAATAATTTGATAGAATTTGAAGTTGAAAACATTATGACATCTACTAATATTCAAAGAAAAGTTAAAAATACAATTAAAAACATCAACAATGTTGATAAATTGGAAGCTGCTGTTCCTTTTTCTAATTCAATTTTGCCATTATTTAACGATACAGACAGTGAAAGCTCTGCTGCTTCAAGTACAAGTGACAGCGAAATTGAGACTTTTGTCACTTAGAAAAAGAGCCCACGTACAAGAGGTGGAGGTACCAGACGTGTACGTGTTCGAGGTGGTATTGGTATTAAATGTAACAAAGTAATTTCTGTTGAAAGTGTTACTGATTCTATGCATATTACTCATAGAGAAGCTATTACTGATGATGCTGCTTTCAATGTCAATATACTAAATAATGGTGTCCAAGGTAGTATACATAATCATCGTCGTGGTAGAGTTTGTAGTCGTGGTAAAGGTCGTAATCGTAGTCAAAAACCTCCTCTGTCAACTTGGGAGAAAGTTAATACAGATGTTCTTGTTAATTTAATGGATTTCTCTGAACTTTTTCAAGAAGGTTTAAATGTTAGAATGGGGCAAAACCCAACTAGTCTTGATTTTTTTGAACTCTATTTTCCAGTTGAACTTGTAACTTTATTAGTTGAAGAAACCAATCGGTATGCAAGGCAATTTTTTGCTGCCAATCCAGATAACTCTTCAATATGGGAGGAAACTAATGTTGCAGAAATTAAAACCTTTATTGCTGTTATTCTTTTAATGGGAATTATTTATAAACCTAAACTTAGTATGTATTGGTCAAAGGATGAATTGTATAATACTCCAATTTTTTCAGAAATTATCAATCGAAATCGTTTTAGTATGTTATTGAAGTTTTTTCATTTTAATAACAATGAAGATGAAAATTATGATGCAACTGATGATAACAGAGATCGTCTTTACAAAGTACGACCAGTCATAAACATTCTGCGTAACCGATTCAAAACTGTATATAATCCAGGAAAAAATCTCAGTGTTGATGAATCGCTTGTCCTTTATAAAGGTCGTTTACATTTCCGTCAATATATTAAAACCAAGCGTGCCCGTTTTGGTATAAAGTTATATGAACTAGCAACTTCAGAAGGAATAACACTAGACTTCCTTGTATACTGTGGGAAAGGAATGTTTGCTGATGATGATATAAATGACCAGATGCCTTCATCTGCAAGAATACCATCTGTGCTGATGGAACCCTTTATTGGTAAAGGCCACACTTTTTACACAGATAATTATTACACAAGTACAACACTCGCAAAGTATTTTCTTGATAACAAGACACATCTATGTGGCACAATTAGGTCAAATCGATTTAATTATTCAAAAGATATTCTTATTGAGGTTTTAAAAAAAGGAGATGCAGTTTTTTATAAAAATAATGATGCAAATAGTCAAATGCTGGCTTGCAAATTCCGTGCATCAAAAGATAAAGCTTCAGGTAAACAAAAAGTTGTCTACATGCTGTCAACATGTCACCAACCATTTATGAGAATTATTGAAAACACTCGTGGTTTGAATATTCAGAAACCTATTTGTGTAAAAGAATACAATAGCCACATGGGTGGTGTAGATCGTGTTGACCAACAACTCCAGAGCTTGAATCTGTTACGGAAAACTTACAAGTGGTATCGGAAACTAGCATTTAGGCTTATTTCTCAGGGTATTTTAAATAGCCATAAAATTTTTGTAAAGTACACTTGTCACAAGAGTACCACTTTCTTAGATTTTCTTCACGACACAATTAAGTTAACGTTTTTGTCTTCACCAAAGTTAAACAAAACACTTGTTCCTGATGATACTATACACCGGCTTACTGGACGTCACTTTCCAGGAACTAAACAGCCATCACACGATGCAACAGACAGACGCCCATCTAAATTATGCAAAGTTTGCTATGCACGAGGAATTTTTAACAGCAATGGCAAACCACTAAAAACTGTACATGTATGCAAAACCTGCCCGGGTGAGCCAGGGCTGCATATTGATAGCTGCTTTAAAATTTATCACACAGTGCTGGATTTAGTGTAAAAATTAGTATATACACATATTTTTTTATTTGACATGTCTTAGTGATGTTACATTTTGATTTTGTTATTGTTATTTGTTCTTTTTTGAAGAAAGCATAAAAATTGAAATTTTAGACTAAAGTCTCACGAATCTAATAAATATAATAACTTAGGATAAATTGATGTTGAGGATTTGAAACTTTTCAGAATTACTTATTATATATGTCTGATTGTTGACTCCAAATTTGAAAATAATCTGTTAAAAATAAGATACATTTTTATTTGATTGATTTTACAATTAAAATATTTTTTATTTTTTAAAATCCGCCATTATTGATCATAAGACCTGATAAAACTTTTTTTTTTTTTTTTTTTTTTATCATTTTATGAAAGATAAATTAACCTATAATATAATTGTGATGGTAGTTGGGTTAAAACATCACTTTTTGTCACGGTAATATAAGGGTGCCGAGCCCGTTAACGAAAGGGTTAAGGGCTTTGTCGCATTAAATTAATTCTCTTGCGAAACTTTGTTTATATACAGAGGCGATTTTATAGGGAGGAGGTTTGAAACCATTGAAGGTGATTTTAGTCGGGTATTTATCACAATTCAGTCGGGTGAATTTAAGTTTTGGGGACCTTTTTTTTTTTTAGGAACCAGTTGGTACTTTTTAAAGATTCGCCCTTCGTCTTTTTATTTGTAGAATTGCCTCTGATTCGTAGAATCAGAGGCGATTCTACTAACTCTACTTTCAGACGTCAGGGTCAGATTTCAAGGCTCATCAGACGTTATCATTCAACACATCATCAAGACGAATCAGAAGGCAGGGTCACATTTTGAAAATTTTGACATTTTAGCTTTATAAACTACAGTTTTGTAACCATCTTTTGTATTTGAATTTAAATCAAATAATTAATTTTATATATATTTAAAGTTTGATGGAATGAGGCCTCTATTTTTCAATATAAAATTAATTATCTCTCGAAAAAAAACAAGTTTTGAAGAATGTAAATAACATTCGGTACTTACTTATTAACATAAATTAAATTTACTCAGTATTATCAAAACTTACATTGAAAGTCCTTGTTTTTCATAATACTCGCAGATGATTCGTTTAATGTAAATTAAAACTAAAAATGGCGGCATTTGAACCATAAGGACAAATCACTGATCTCTATAATAACTTATTGAGGCTATTATTAAAATCAGTGGAACAAATGACAAAAAAAATCCAAGAAAAGAAACAACAAAAAAAAATTGAGCGAATGTATAAAAGAACATAGGCTAGCATCGCATAAAACAGGATTTGAATGTTACTGTAAAAGGTTGAAATGCTTCGAAATTGTTAAAAAAGACTTTTACTACAAAAGAAAATTAACGTTTTATTCATTTAATATTTACGTGCCTTCAAGTAATGAAGTTTTTCTGTATTGTTAAGATGAAACTATAACTTGAAAAGGAGCTGATAAGGTAACTTTTTTTTTATTATTTTGATACTTAGGACATTCTTATATGGACATTCTTATATGGAATGTAATAAAGATATAGGGATAATTTATTTCAGAGCACCTGTATGTGTTCCATCAGATTGGATTAAAACATTCAGAAACGCTCGTAAAAGACCCTTTTAATTTCATGTTGTAGAATTAACGCAAGTTATGATAAAAAGTACAAATGATTTAATAAGATCATTTTATAAGAACAAATGTCCGATTCCAACTCGTTCCCTTCGTAAAATTTGTTTTGGAGGAGACTCATGTGGCATTATATGTCATCGTGATACCTGAAATGAATTAATGTTAAAACATATTAGAAAAATAAAAGGAAGAATGTTATAAAAGATGACATCCCGATTTTATATAGTTCAAAACTTTGCATCTTCATAGCAAAGCACAGAGATCTACAAGTATCAAAAATTTTTACATCCAATACTGAGTTTTATGATTCTTTGCCTTACAATTAAGAGCTTGCCGACACATTTCATGTAAGTATTGATTCTGAAGATGAAGAATAAACAGGTGTCTTTTTTTATTAAAAGTTTGTCTTTTTAAGTTTTTTAAGTTTTTTAAGTCTTAGTGTTTGTTGAAAGTTTTTAAAAATTTAATTTGTTTTATTATTCTTTGTATTTTACCGAAAAAACATTTTATATAATAAATAGTCAAAGATGTTGCAATATAGATATTAAAACAAAAATTTAGATTAGACATAAATATTAAATTTTTGTTACAAATAATTTACCCATAAAAACTGAAAGCCACTTTATTATCACAGGGTAGAGTCTTCTAAAATCCTCTTAAGTCCTCTTTTTTCAAAAATCTCCTCTAAAATCCTTTGTCATCCTCTAAAAAGTTAAAAGTTTAATCAAATCTTTGCTTTTTATTTTTATTTTTTCATTTCTTGATGGTAGTAAAATGTTACTAGTTTTTGGTCTGCAAAATTGGTTAACGTATAATAAGGTAACTGGTTGTAAAAAATTGCTTTTACAAATCTATGTCATTTAACATAAAATATGGCATTATTGACCCCTGTTCAAACCCCACGAGTGTGGAAACATAGGCATTAAACCTATATAAATAAATCCTCTAAAATCCACTATTTTTCCTTAAAACGAGTAGTTTTGCAAAAAAAATCCTCTGAATTAGATGCAAAATCTACACTAAAATCTTCAAATATCATCTTTTTCTTATGAAAATTTTATGTGGCCACCCTGTATCAGCAAAACTCCTTGCAAGGACTGCTCCGTGAAAGGTGAGAAAGAGAATAATTTTCCCTAGGCCCCAAATATGTTAGTGGCCCCACGTAAATTTAAAGTATCTTATTTTTTTTTAATAAAGTTGATTTTCCGGGAAAAAAAAAAAAAAAAAAATGATAATTTTCATGAGAAAAAATCTCTAAAATTAAATTTTACCCTAAGGCCCAGCCACGGTGGGAATGCTTAGAGAACTCGTGTCATTACAAGGAGATACAATTTTCAAATGTTTTAAGGAAAGTTTGCTCAGTGTTCTGGAAAAAGTTGATAATTTAGCCAAAGACATTGAAGAAATAAAACGTGGGTTTACTTTTGTTGGTGATCAAATGGAAACAAAAGTGAGCAAGGTTGATAGCAAAATGGCAGAAATTAAAGAAACTATTGTGGGTATTAAATCATTCAACGGAAAGTTAAGCAACGATTCAAATAAAAATAAAATAAAAACAGTCGATCTTGAGGATCGAGACCAACGTAACAATCTAAGAATTGTCGGAATCAAAGTAGCAAATAACAAAACTTTTAATGATGTTTAAAAAAAAGTAAACCTACTATTTAAAGATGACCTTGAAATTGCGGATCCAGTTGTTATAGAAAGAACACATCGTGTTGGTAAATTTAATGGCAAACCTAGAACTATTGTCTACAAAATATTAAACTGGAAGGACAAGGAAAACACCTTATCTAATGCTCGTAAACTCAAGGGGAAGTATATATTTATTAACAAAGACTATAGCGCCGAAACAACGCGAATTCATAAAGAGCTTTTTGTCCAAGCAAAAATACATCGTTGTAACGGAAAATACGCAAAATTCATCTATAATCGATTAGTGGTTAGAGAAATGAAAAATGCGAACGAAGGTGTTGAAAGCAAGTAATTTATTTATTTACGTTTTAATAGTTAATTACTATTTTAACACTGTTTTAACAGTTAAGTACTAAATTAAGGTTTTTATTAAAGATTATATTAACAATGAATATATTTAAAACAATGCATGAAGCTAATTTAACAAAAGTAATATCACCTATTTTTGAAATTTTGAAATATAACAAAAATGATTATAATTTTTTGACTGAAATAGATATTAACTGCTTAAATAATGAATATTGTAAATTTTTTTTAATTTAGATTCATATAAAATGATAAGTCAACCACGTGTAATCAGCAACAGAGGTGGCGTTGCAGTATATATTCTTGATAAATTTGAATAAAAAAAAAACAACACATTTTCAAAAACAAATAAACATATTGAAACTTTGTGCTTTGAAGTGTTAAATACTTCTGGCAAATTGTTTTTAATATCCTTATTGTATTGACCGCCACGCGGTAAACAGTGCAAGGGTTTCTTCATGAACAGATGTGTTTTTGCAACGTAAAAATTTAAAGAAAAAACTGTATTATTTTTAACTTTTTAGTATACTTTTTTTATTCTTTTTGAGAAAATAATTCATTTTTTATATAATATGGCTGCTACATTATCAGAAATAACAAAGTGTTTGAGGGCTATAAAAAAGAACTCGAATTGATATTAAAACAACAGGAAAAAGTTTTTATTAATATTATTAGTGGAAACCTGAAAATATTTAATGGCAGATTGGAAAAAGTCGAAAAGGACATAGAAGAGTTAAAACATAGCTTAAATTTTCATGAACAACTAATCGATGAAAAAGTTAAGAAAGCAAATGTTTGCAGTGAAAAAGACAATTCCGAAATTACACTCATACAAAAAAGTGAGATGGGAGATCGATCAGTGACGTAGCTAGCACGGGTGACACCCGGGGCGAACATCGATGAAGTCACCCCTTGAAAACGGTAAAATTAAAATTATGTAAAACAAAAAACCCATATAAGTTTGAAGTATGATTTTAATTCAACAGTTTAATTAAACATTATAAAAAGTATTCCTGTACCATTTATAACCGCATATAGTAATGCTTGTAAAATAAGTAAAAAGTTAATAAAGAAAACAAAATGAACAATATATCTTCAATACTTTAAGCAAAACATAAATGAAGAACTTCGACATACTCGAAAAAAGTTAAACTTTTGTTAATTAACATTAAAATATCAGTTATTTAAAAGTTTCCCTTCCTGGTCTTCAAAGCTGCAAACTTATCAATCACATCATCAAAATTAATATCTTTCCCCATAACAATTTTAAATTAATAATATAGCCAGATCAGAAAGTCTTGACAGTCCCATGGTTGATCTCAAATAGTTCTTTATAAGTTTCAGTTTTGAAAAGCTTCTCTCACATGAAGCCACAGGCACACAGACCGTAAGAAATAACTGTAGGCTTAGTTAAAGTATTGGGAGAGATTCAAGGAAATCCCAGTCAACTATGAATTTTAAAATATCAAATATTGAACAATCTTTAGCTTTGTGAATATCAACATCTGCTGCCGTCATGTGTCTTCTTAGCCTTGGTATTTCTTTTAAAAGCTCTACTTCGGATAGCTCATCTATGAAGAGCTATCCTCAACTCTTCTTCAGTTGCTGATAGAAGACTTTTGGCTTGAACAGCCTCAAACATATTTGCTACTTCCTTGATCTGTATTGATCTGGTCTGCAGTTAAAAAATAAAACGACCAATACACTTCAGCATCGCTCTATTTTTTTCTTCTTGCATAGTGAGTCTAGCATCTCTGAGTTGTTCCCCTGTCATTCCCTTTTTAAACCTAAATCTTCTTTCTACCGTTATTCAAAATTGGTTTGCTTTTAAAATTCCCTTTTCAATTGTATGCTCCACTAAGTGACTGCGCTTCTCCTGCAGAAAAAGCCTTAATGCCTCTAACTTGGTCACTACTTTGTCAAGAGCCTTTAGTCTGCAGATACTGCTGTGTCAAGTTAACTTGCTCAAGTACAGCAGCCCAAAAGTAAAGATAGCACAGAAACGTTAAATCACAGACAGCAGGTAAAAGACCTTGTGCTGCACCTCTTGTTTCTACATTTTTACAAAGATCAAGTAGAGCTTCAATCGCCGCCACACTTCATCAAACTTATCTTTTACCGGTTTAACAGCAGCATGATGTGCACTCCAGCGTGTTGTTGATAGCCTTTTGACCGACATTGCAGTGTGTTCAATTAAAACATCCCATCGATGGATGGAAGCAGCAAAGAAGGAATACATTCTCTATTCTCTCAAGAGTTTCAAAAAATGTTACACATAAATCATTTTCAGAAAAAGAGTGTTGACCACATTCCAGACATTGTGGCAGCATTATCATAACCTTGCGCTCTGCACATCATTATGTAAAGTCCATTACTTTCTAAATTTTTAAAAATGTCTAAACAGAGGTCATTAGCTTTTTTATCCTTCAAAGGAAAAAATCCTAGAAACACTTCTCTCACTTCAACTTTCCCACTGTAGATTTTCTCATATCTGATCACCTCAGGCATCTGGTCAATGTGTGATATGTCAGGTTTGGTTTCAAACAAGATTCCAAAATACCTTGCAGCCTTTATATCATTTAAAAGAATTTCCTTCACATGATTTGCCAGAACAGATATAAATTCATTCTAAGTTTGTGGTGAAAGATAAGATACAGCCACAGATGCTTTTATTGTTGCAGATGTACTTTGCTTTAATATCATTAAGTGTTCTTTCAACACAGGGTCATATTTAGAAAGCATCGTAACCATCTTAAGAAAGTTTTCTTTATATAAAGAAGATACATCTCCTTTATGGCCTCGAAATGCTAGATTTTGCTTAGCAAGAAACAATGTGATGTCAAGCAACCTGTGCAAGATACACCACCATTTTTGTTTTATCCCTATTCATTACAGCAACACAGTCGGCATCAATTGTTTTGCAAAGCTTAAGACCTGCTGCCAATGTTTCCATTTTTCAAGGCAATCTAGATGGTCATCTGATATCTCACAATTATGTAATTTTGGGCTCAGCTTCCACCACTGCTGAAACATAGTGACAAATCTTAATGTTTGTTCTTTTACATTAACAGTATAGAGTTGGCAGTAAAAATGGTATAATTTCTCACTGATGAGCGAGTAATCCATCCATGACCGCAGTATTTTCTCACCCTTTGGCATCTTCTTGGCTATTCGGCAAACAGCCAATTCTCAGTTAAATATGATTAGTCAATGCTATGATCAATTTTAAGAAGATTTTTTGCAATGTTGGTTGTTCTTTTAATCTTAAAATAATAATAATAAATGGTTTTTTAATAAAGTCGCAATTTTGAAAAAGTCAAGCAATCTGAAAGAGAAAAACATTTATATAAACGAGGATTTCTGTTCTGAAACAACGAAAATCAGGAAAGGTTTAAGGGAGAAAATGAAGATCGAACGAGCAGCTGGTAAGTTTGCATACATATCTTATGATAAATTGATAATTCGCAATTGGGTAGCAAAAAAAAGCAAAAATTCATCTTCAAAATACTTTTAATTTATTAACCGAATTTTATTTTTATTTTTACTTATTTAAAATTAAATTGCTTTAGAAATGGAGGAAAATTTCATAATTAAATTTTCATTATTAAATTTTCATAATCATAATTTCAACGATAAAAATGATAGCTGAAGAAGCAGCTTCTTCAGCTATCATTTTTATCGTTGTCATTTGAACAAACATGTGATGTGAATCTTTATGATATTTGATGAAATGTGTCAACACATTGAATAAAGAAAAATCTGTTTGATTATATACTTTTCTAAGGGCTATAAGTAATGATTTTTCAATTGAATCAAAATTTGAATTTGTATGTTCTTCTGCAATTATCCGACGTTTACTTCTCTTACTCATATCATCAAAATCTTTTTTTGGTCGGCCTTTTATATTTTGTGCCAATTCCAATGACGAAAAATCTATTCTAAACTTTTGATTTTAACCATTTTTTGTGTTTCTTTTAAAAAAAAAACCTGTGTTTCTTGATGAATCTCTCCAAAATCTTTGGTAATTCGATTTAACTTAATTTAACTTTTATACCAAGTTTTATATCAAGTTTTCTTTTTTGCCATCACTCATACAAAGCATTGTTTATATTTTCTTCTTTTGTGGAATATTTGAAACAGCTGAGAATATCTTTAGTTGTAAAATCTTATAATTTTAGTAACATAACATTGTTTATAATTTTAGTAGAATATATAATTTTTTATTCTTTTATCTTTTTAATTTTTTTTTGTATTATGTTAAATTCAAGTATGGAATTTTAATTTTAGGCATAGGATAGTAAAACATATGCAAATAATGATCTAATCAAACGTCAATTATTAATAATAAACTATCATTTTCAATTGATTATTGAATACAAAGTCTTATGTAGACTTTTGATCAATTATCACTTGGGAAAACAAAAAGTTGAAAATTAACTATAATCCAGGTAGCGCAAACTTCAAATAGAAATTTCTCGCATAGTCGCAAAAAGTCGCAACTAATTTTTTAGTTTCTTAAAAATAGACTCAATTTCACGTTATTTAATAATAGCTTGGTCGATACCTTTTGATACTATATTTTTTGCGAGTTCACGGAAGTTGGAAAGTGTGATTTAAACTTTTTTTTCGGCTTAAAACGTCATGAAAATTGAAAATGAAAAAAGTTTTTTTTTCTTAAGCATCTTAAGACGTATATAATTTGATACTCTTTAATATATAAATCAATTAGCAGAAGGAAAAAAATTATTCACGAAACACTGCAAGAAAAACAAAAAAATATAATTTTTTTTGCAAACTTAAATTTGTCAACCATTTTTGAATTGGATGGTCACTATCTCTGGGATTACTACCACCAGAGTAAAATTATTTTGTATTTTCCTTAATCTGAGTGTTTTAAAGCATTAGGAATTTAGTTCTCAAAAATCTAAGACAACTTTTTTTGTATTTTGGCCACCCCAAAACACATAGTGCAATCTACCTTCCTAAATGCCAACAAATCAATGGACTCCGATGTTTTAGAAATATTGATAGCGACATTGACACAGTTAAAAAGTACAAGTTGCTGGTCTCTTGTTATGAAAGTCTTGCTGCAAGAACTTTTTTTGTAAGTTTTATAAACAGTTTAAATTCATTTTGTAAACGCTAGTATGATTGTGTAACACTAGGTATTCATATTTGCAATAATCAAGAGGTTTAATAACTAAATATTCATTTTTTTATTTTAGATACATTTTAGCTTAACTTAGTTACATTGCGTCTGCCGAGAACGAAGAGGCAGTATATCCATTTTTTGTATTTACGAGAAAATCAAGTTTTAAAATTTATTTTGTTAAGATTTTCTGCCTGAATGTCCAACTCATTTTTTAAATATTTTTAAAAGTTGTATCATTTTTGAAACAAGATTTATAAGACACACACTCCCATTGATTGTTGAATATTTATTGGTATTAATAAGAAAAAGCACAAAATGTGGACATACGGCCTCTTAGTTCTCGTCTAACGATTTGCCAAAGAAAATTGGTAGAACAGAACTGGTAAATACCACTGCATATGTTATATCACAACGTAAGTAATTGTTTATTGTTGAAAATAAACATGGATGGTACAGGAAATTTTGGAAAAATTCTGTTCAGAAAATCAACTATATTTAAAGTTGTTCTGTGTAATTCCAATTTTGATTTATGAATGTACATTTAAAATGCTAACTATTTTACCCTAGTTTTTTGCGGTTACAAATCAGGTTACGAAATCAGACGATCAGGATACGAATGTAGAAGATGATTTTGCACAAGAACAGGTGCCTGGTAAACAAGCAGTAGACGGTATACTAGGAAGATTTTTGATAATGCATATACCAAAGAAAACAGTGATCCAAAATATATGTTTATGAGTTTATTAATTTTATTAGTAATTTTTAACTTAATCTTAATGTAAGCTTTTATTTTCTGCTAATGAGATTAAATTTTAAAAATATTTGATAGAAATTGTTACTATTAAATTTCCCCTGCAAAAAGCTTGATTATTGAATTTTTTTTTTAATTATTGAAGCTTAAACATATAAAGTATAGGGCACGAACTTTTTTACTCTAAATCCCCACTATATGAAAACGTTTTATATAAGTTTATAACTTTATATGTAGCTTTATAATATAAAAGTATAATATAAGTAGTATAGTATAAAAGTTTATAAACATATTAAAGTAGTTGTAAAAAATATATAAAATAAAACCAGGTCTTTTATAACTATATCTTATTTATAAATTTCATTACTTTTATAACTATATCTTATTTGTAAATTTCAAGATCTATATAGCACTTATTACTTATATAAAGTTAAAAGGTTATAACGTAATTTTAATTTATATTAGTTTTAAAACTTAGATAAATTAAAATTATGTTAACTAAATCAAAGAAACTATTAGACATGATCTAAAAGTTTAATATACGTTTACTTAGACCAAATCTAAACGCTTTATATACGTTAATAAGACTAGATTTAAACGTAAATTAGACAAAATGTAAACGCTTTATATACGTATAATAACCCTATAATAAACGTTTAAAATACGTTTGAATTTAGACGTTTTATGGACGTTTGTTGTAAACGTTAATCTGGATTTCATTCTAAACGGATAATCGACTAAATCTAGACGTTTTGTCAAAATGTTGTTTAGACGTTTGTGTGTTTACTGGGCAACTCTATCTATATACTACTAACATATATATGTGTAAAGTTTTATAAAACATGAAGCTTATAAAATCTATAAGAAAATAGTATTTTAAGTTTTCAAAGAATATATAAGATTCATACATGACTTTTATTAAGACTAAAGTGAACAAGATTGTCTTTTTATATTATCATCATTTGTCAAAGTCAAGTTGTGAAGCTGCTTTTACTTAACATTGTTTTTTATTCCTATGCAAGTTGTTTTTAACCTCTCCCCTTTTTTTATCTTTTGTGATGAGTTTCTTTTGTTGGTTGGTTAGTTTTAGGGTTTTTTTTTTCTTCTGACAAACGAATTTCATTTCTGATTGGAGTATTAGTTTAAATCCTTGTTTTTAGTTTTAGCCTACTTTTAACACTTTTTTTTCTAGTAGATGCATTCGGGTAAGGTTTCAAAACTTCAGGTTAGAGTAATGAAGCAATGCTTGGTGACACTTTATTGAAAAAACTTGTTTCATGATGTATTACAGGTATTTAAGGCTCCATGCCACCAACGTGTGCTATAGTCATTTCAGGTTCCACAAGAAGGTTCGTGTTTACTGCATTTGGAGCAGCACAATCTTTAACTGATGATGGTAAATATTCATCATCTTCAAAAATTTCTGCATTAAATGGTTCAATGTCAGTTACTTGAAATTCTCTCTGTATATTAGATGGTGATAAAACTTTTGTATATGGTTCGCGAACTATTGAAACAAAATCGTAAATGGTCATGGGTCTTGGATTTGTGACCATCCAATTGTCACACGCAGCTTTGTAAAACCTTTTCAATGGTCCGAAAGCAGTTCTATCTAATAGTCGTAATTTATGAGTGCAATGAGGAGGAAAATTGTTTTATCTATTCTATAAAAATGTCTGAATTCATCCAACCAGAGGGATTCTCAAATGCCACGCATCCTGGAGGACCTTCCTTTATCATGTAATCATGAAATTTGACCCAAGGTAAAACAAATAGTGAAGGAATAGAGTTTCCGATTGCAATTGAAGCGCAACATACAGTTACTAATGTTCTTCGTTCTGCAGATGTGATTCTTCCTACTTGTTTATTTACTTTACCTGCTAACAAATTTACTGGCTTTTGTATCGCTGTTAAACCAGTTTCATCAACGTTATATATGCAATAAAGATCAAATTTATATTGATTTTTTACTGTTTTTAGATTTTGCAAAATTCTCCTTCAGTGTGTCAATTAAAGGCAGCTGATCGAGCGAAACTAGTTGCTTAAGGTGTTTGTAAAGAAAACTCTGGTTGTCTTTTGATAAAAACTTGCAACCAATCAATCCCTGCAACTTTATTTTTAATATATGATGTTGGGCAGATCTTATTATTTTTTACAGTAAACTCATATGCCAATAATCAAGTTGAAAATCCACAGTTAATTTTTAAGGCAAGTTGTTAATAACTTGATAAACTTTTTTCATCTTCTGTGGTGAAAATGTGTTTATTGTTGTAATTAGGCTTAAAAGATTCATTTGGATTGAACTTCTTTTTATGACAATGTCTTTTTAAAGTCATTCGATTTATGCTAAATTTGCGAGCTACAAAATTCACTGGTCACTTGCGAACTACAACATTCACTAGTCTACAACATTCACTGGTCTACAATATTTACTGGTCTGCAACATTCACTGGTATTACATTTAAAACTTCATTAACAGCTGCTTTCATTGTATCACATAATATAGCAACTCTGTCTGTTTTTTTTTCTATACCTAACCATTTAAAGATCTGAAAATTAAAAAAAAAAAGTTTAAAATAAAATATTTGTAAAAAAGTATTTTACATACTAATACTATGCAAACTAATTGTAAACTTATGAAAAACTAAAAACTAATATTAGTAATATTAGATTTTAACACTACTACATTTTAAAAATGAAATGTTAAATATATTATATATAAATTTTTTATTCGTCATAAGTACGTGCCATTTGTTTAAATGTATAAAATTTAAACAAAAAATATAAGTCTTATAATATAAGTTGTATGGGGTACTTTGATCCTCCGATCAATGAGCCCCGCATAGTCAAAGGTTAATATGCCCCGATAAGTACAGTTTTTTTTATTTTTATTTTATTTTATTTTTTAATTTTATTTTGTCATTAAAAAAAGAATACAATGCCGTTTTATATAAATAAAATTTACATGACCAGGGCTAGAAGAAGACATTATTTGCCTTATCACTACGCACAGTGGGCCAGAATGCACTTTTACTGGACAAAATTCATAACTAATTTAATATTAGAGCTATATTCACTAAAATTAGTATGAGTACTAATATGATGTCTGCGCTTTTTATGAAGGTAATATTTTTATATTTCGTTGCTATGGATACCTTTATTTTGCTTAGCAACAACCTACTTTTGTTATCTGCAGATATTTTATAAGTGCTATATTCACTAAATTTGGCATGAGTACCAATATGAGATCACACTTCTTACAAAAGTGATAATTTTTTAAATTTAATTGTTATGGATACTTATATTGCTTAGTTACCGGATACTTTCCTTAGTTACAAAGTGGTAAATTGATATTTGAATATCTTATCGGATTTTTGACCCACCTATATGGAATAAAAATTGAGTATTTAGGTAAATAATGTTTTAGGAATAATAAAAGCAAAAAATAGTGCAAGAAAACGTTATCAATTTTAAATTACATCAAAAAATTATAAAACAATAATATCGTTTGAAGATTGTTTAAGTAATTGTAAAACATCTGAAGGAAATGCTTTATGATTTGTTTGGTGTGATGTTGATTTACGCAATGATGAAATAACTATTGATAAGATCAGTATTTGTTGCTTTTCTGGATGTTTTTCGGCTGAAATTTTCGCGATAAGATTTAAAGTCTTTATTTCTAGCCTCTTGAGCTTCCTCTGACATAAGTCCGATGGGTAATGTAAGGCTTTTAATTATGTCATGTCCATGTATCAATACTTTGTGAACTGATTGAGCCATGTAATACCATGGATAAAGGGACACATATAGTCTAAAAGTGTCAAAACAATAATCTTTGAACTTTAAGCAGTCTATTTCATATCCTGAAGAGAGCGTTACCAAGATAATGTAAAATCTGAATATAAGGTTTTGGTCAATATCCAGAATTTCAGCTGTTTGTTCATATGCTGCAAAAGCACGCCTTGAGGTATTGCCATCATTACTTGTTCCAGAACCACCACTTTTAGGGAAATCAACAACAAGTCCCATTTTGTTCATAAAATCAGTCTGAATCTTTTGTTTAGCTAAAGATGCCTTTTCTTTGTGTTCTTTAGATCTTGCATGCCACTTTCTTGTTTCTTTTTTATATGCAATGTGCAATAACATCTCAAAAAATCGAATCCATGCATGAAGACTGGAAAGACCATATTTGAACTCTCTGTTAGTATAATCTATATTAAGGATATCAAGACTATTCATATTTTTTGGAGAGACACCACACACTGAACAGCATTGGTATGAGTTATTTTTTTCAGATAATATTGTTTGAACCTTCCCATCAATCATTGTAAGTTCAATAATACAATTCACTTCAATAGAAGATCCGCAAACCTCTAATAAAATCATACCCAAGCTTTCTATCTCACTTTTAATGTACTGATCTTCTTCAATCACAGATTCCTTGGATTCCATTTTGTATGCAAATCTTATGGGTCTACAATAGGCTGTGGAGGACGACTTTTGATTTCTCCAAATAGGCACCTTTTCGTTGCTGTTGTTAAATCCAGTCAAATCCAATGGGACAAGACAAGTAATAAATAATGATTCTTCACGCTTTAAATCTCTGTTAATGTCGGGTTCTGATAAAACTTTTTTATAAATGCTTTGGCCAGTAGCACCATCAAAACCAGCCTTACACGTTAGTGTCATTGTTTTTATTGCTTTGTCGTTCAATATCAAGTGCCTTAGCACAGGTTGCTGAACTGCACAGATTCTTTGCAAAGTATGAGTCATTAAATCTTTTAAAGGAACTGAAGCTGAATAGTCCTCCACTGTTATGTTTGCAGGATAACATTTCAATTTTGCATCTCTGACATCATTGTAGGCGGGGTAGATGTTATATTCTTTCTCCAAGGCTCCGCTTCTAATCAATTGATAGGAAGCTTTTGTCAGACTTGCATCAATTATTAAAGCCAGTGCTTCGTCTGCTGAATATTTAGTTGCTTTATCTGTATTTGATATATTTAAAACATTCTTGGCAGCAATAACAACAGATTCATCTCTAAATTTTTTACTAGCAGCAAAAAATAATTCATTGAATGAATGAGATTCAATTAAACAAGATACACGCCGTTTTTTAGTTTTATTAGAACTATTATCAAATGCAACTGGTTTTCGACCACGTCTACTTGCAGTTGGTCATTGTCTTTTTTTCTGACAATTAAATATTCATTAAGCCAGTTCACAAACTTCTTTTCAAAATTTTTCACAGTATAGTTTGCAGATTTCCACTTTTTTTTATACAAGTAAACAAATCGTTGAACAGCATGTCTAAAATCAACGTCTTTAAAATCAGCAAATTTTGGCTGAATAAATTTTAATATATCTTCACTAATATTTTGTTTTGAAATACTAAGATTGTTTTTTTGGAGAAAATTATGAATGTCTAAGTTTAACAAAACCATATCTAAATAATTATTGTAACAAGTATTTTGTATTTAAAAGTAAAATGTTATAATATATATGCCGCCTGGACTACTAATACTTGTTAGTAATTAAGTTACTACAAGTGTTAGTAATTAAAATTAAAAGTAATTAAATTACTGTCAGTGTTAGTAATTAAATTACTAACAACTACCAAAAATATGTTGTTGCTATGTTATGCAAAGTAAGGTATCCATAGTAACCAAAAAAAGTTAACCTCATAAGAATTCTGAATCTCATTTTAATACATACCCCCAATATTGTGTATTTAGCGCAAGTAAAATACTGTTAAAACAACGTTAATGTAAAAATGAGTTGTTGCTATGCAAAATTTAGTACCATAGCAACCAAGTTAAAACATACATAAAATCTGAACGGGGATTTAAGGGGACGAGCAATCAATTAAAACTCGATTGAAGCATCATATAGCTCAAATAAATATAAGACAACACATGGCAAATTGTGGTAATTATTAGTTATTGTGCGGCAAAAAATAAGTTTCTTAAGAAATTTTTTTTTTTAATCTGTGATTTTCAAAGTATAACTGAGATAACATGCTATAACAAATTTATTTCACACATTGGTTTTTCTTATCTCTAAATACTCTAGAATAACATGTACTAATTTTTTGTTTCAAAAACGTAGATGTAATTGAAATATAACACAATGTTGATGTCACCGTTAATTACTTATTTATAATTTTTTTTTTTTTTTTTTATCTCAATATTCAAATGCTTAAAGTCCTGGTAACTAAGGGATTTAATATAAATAAATTATCAATAGATTTCTCCTAATATATGTAGATACTAAAATTAAATAGGTTTTCAAGATTAGACAACTAAAATTTTTCCCATTTTGTCCACCTACTGGCCCACTGTGCTACGCCCCGATGTGCTTTCATCAGCAAGCGTGTACAATCATTAAAATGTAAACATAAAATTACTTTGTACCATATAAAAAATAAATACAAATTTTAAAAGTATGTTAAGATCAGTAACTAATCTATAATCAAAAGAAAATCGTAAAAAAAAATATATAAAAAAAAATAATAATGATAATAATTACACCTAAAAATTAAAAACAAGTTAATAGAATTAAAGGAAGATTTAAATTAAAGACCAGTTAATAAAATAGTTGTTAAAAATAAAAAATTAAGTTAAAAATAAAAAAATAAAAAAAAATCTTTAAAAGAATCTAACTCATTAACTTCGTTAAGAAGTTTTTGTTTGAGTTTTTGTTTGAATAGAGAAAGTGAAGAATTTTTCAGCTGGTTATTTAATAAAGTGTTCCATAATTTAGAACCTCTGATGGCAATAGAAAATTTAGTAACCAAATAGTGCATTTTAGGTTGCTCTTAATTGTAATTTGAAAATCTTGTAGTGTACTCGTGGTTAATTTTATTGAAAAGTGTATTAAATATTATAGGAGTTACTTTATTATGAAATTTGTACATAAATATAAGAACTTGATAAAGTTTCAACTGAAAAACATTAAGTATGTGATGATTTTTAAATAGTTATTTAGAATGTGTAAAACGACCTGCACCTGAAATAATTCTGACAGCGTGTTTTTGTCTACTAATCAAATTTTTAACTTTACTTACATTAGAGCTGCACCATGCAATATTTGCATAGTTTACATAACAATGTATGAGGGAGAAATATAAGATTTTTAAACAGTTTTGGTTTAATAATTGCTTAGCTTTGTAAAGAATGCCAATATTTTTTGAAACTTTATCTTCTAAGGTTCTTATGTGTTCTCTCCATGTCAGGTTTTCTTCAAGTATTACTCCTAAAAACTTTAATGACGACTCTCTAACTATTTTAGAGTTTCCAATATAAAAATCAGGAAGTTTTAATGGAATATTTTCTTTATCGTGAACTCTATGAAAAAAGTATACTTAGTTTTATTTAAATTTAAGGATAATTTGTTTGTCTTAAACCATTCCGATAGATTTAAAAATTTCTTGTTTACTATTTTAAATAAAAGGTTGACATCTCCATTAGAATAAAATAAATTCGTGTCATCTGCAAATAAAACTGAATTTTAAATGTTTGAAAACTTATGGAAGTTGTTTACATAAATAGGGAATAACAGTGGACCCAGAATTGAGCCTTGGGGAACACCGCAAGTTATAGTCAAGTAATCAGTTTTTCCTTCTTCGTATGCTATGTATTGTTTTCTATTCCTTAGATAACTTTTGAGCCATTCTAAATATGTGCTTTTAATTCCATAACTTTCAAGTTTTTTTTAAAAGAATGCTATGGTCTACTGTATCAAAGGCTTTGCTAAGATCTATAAAAATTCCAAGGGTAAACTTACTTTTTTCAAATGCTTTAAATATATCGTGAACAATATTAATAATGGCATGGTCAGTTAAATACCCTGGTTGAAATCCAAACTGTTTATTATATAGAATATTATTTATATTTAGAAAAGTTAAAATACGGTTATACATAATTCACTCTAAGATTTTCGAGAAGCAAGGAAGAATTGAAATTGGTCTGTAATTTTCATGATTAGAAATGTCTCCTGATTTCAAAATAGGTATGACTCTCGCAATTTTAAGTTTCTGCGGATAAATACCTAGTTTTAAAGATAAATTAAAAATATGTAAAAGAGGAATTGTTTAGTATTTTATCGATTTTTTAATTACATTACTACTAATATTATCATATCCCACACTTTGTTTAGTTTTAAAAGATATACTGCATCTAAGAGTTCCTTTTCAGTAATTTCATAATTATACATCATAGAGGTCTTATTAAGAGTAAAATATGACTCAAAGTTTACTTCATTAGTTTCTATTTTCGACGCTAAAGTGGAACTTACACTGACAAAATATTGATTAAGTGTTTCAGCAATTAAAGATTTATTTGAAATAGTTTTATTTTCAATGTTTAGATTTATAGGAAAAATATTTCCATCAGTTTGTTTCGTGCCGATTACTTCCTTAATTATGTTCCAAGTATTTTTTGGATCATTTTTATGTTTTATTAAATGCACGGTATAGTAATATTTCTTTGACTTTTTAATAACCATCTCAAAAACACGTTTATAATTTTTGTAATTAGTTTCATTCTTGAAATTTTTTTTTTTTGTTGAGAAACTTATTATATAATCGTTGCTTTTTTTTGGACGACTTTAAAATTCCAGGCGTTATCCATGGATTTGATAATGTTTTAATTTTTTTCACACATTTTGTAACCGCATTGTAAAGTTGTCGTAATTTATAAATAAACTTATTGTATGCCTTATCTGTGTGTTCAACATCAAGGAGGTCATCCCAATTTAAATCTGATAAAAGAGTATTAATATTTTTCATGGACTTTTCATTTATGTTTCGCGTATTTAGTTTAACTTTATGTGCATAGATGTTATCACATTTTTGTGAGATAAGAAATACAGGGAAGTGATCTGAAATGTCGCATTTAAATATTCCTGTTTTGATTTTTGATTTAAATTCATTGGTGATTATTTGTTCTATAATTGTTGCGCTTTCTCTAGTTATTCATGTGGGTTTTATTAATTAGTGGAATATAGCCTTTCTGATATATGACGTTAAAAAAATTATTTATATTTGTATTTAAATAACTCATGTTCAGGTCAAGGTTGAAATCACCGACAAAATAAATGCTTATATTTTTGCTTAATTCATTTTTAGTTATGTTTTCAATATGATTTTCGAATTGTTTTATTGAGCCGGAATGTGATCTGTATAAAACTATTTTCTATTTTTTAAACGCAAAAGTTGATATTATCAAAAATATTACGATTAAACAATTAAGGGTAGTAATAGTTAATTAAATTGCAATCTCTGTCAAAATAAGGCAAAAATAAACGAGTAAAAGCTAAAAAATCATACTGCTCCGGCGATTAATGCGCCCCCATTTCCCCTGAATAGCGTATAAAAGGTTTAGCGTATATAGTATTTGGTATATATATATATATATATATATATATATATATATATATATATATATATATATATATATATATATATATATATATATATATATATATATATATATATATATATATATATATACATATTAGGGTGTATATTAGAGTACTTATAAGTGTATATTAAGGTGGTCCACTTGTCTGTCGTCCGCGCTTGCGATTTCCGTCCGACTTTGACGGGACGCGTTATGAATTAATTTAGTTACTTACTTGTATGCTGAATTCTAACGTGCGTGTTATTTTTTTATTTTACACAACAACCTGAAAGTGACAGGATAAAAGAAGACATTTTTAAAGGTAACCTTGAAGAATTGTTTGATATTGCAACAAAGAACGTGATGACAGAATTACAGATCGAAGAAGATCGAGAATTTCTTCGCATGCAAAGAGAAGATGTTTTTTCTTGCAACATAAATGGAGATGTAAAGACAGCAGAAAAGAAAACTGAAAAAAAATAACAAAAAGAACGAGAGAGAAAGGTGAAAATGTGATATGAAGAACGCATGACAAAGGGCATTAATGAAACAGAATGTGAAATTCAACATCTAGTTTGGAATCACAAGAAGATGAGTAGTATCAGTCAACTAAAACACAGCCATGTACGCCAACAGCATCAACAAATTCAACAGCTTCTGCTTTATCATCAAAAAAAAAATTTGAGAATATCTTCCAGTCACCTGAAGTTGTATTTGCTTTATATCGTGTTTGCCTCCCAGACCGTAAAACTGTGTTTGGCCAAGCGCCTGTGCAACAGTGTGCCCGATATTGATGGATTAAAAGAAAATGGGAATTGCTGAGCAATTCACATTTTCTTTTAATCCATCAACAATAACATTGTTACTGGGAATGGCGAGGAAAAACTGTTGGTTTTTCCAAAAATGGATAGTAAAACAGAAGAGGCTTAAGCAAACACCTGTATTGAAATAATTGAGAAATAGAAAATATGTTCATAGATCAAAGGTCTTGTATTCTACACAACAGCTAGCAATACGGGGTTTATAATGGCGCATGTGTTAAATTGAAGAAGCTCTGGAAACTGAAATGGTCAGGATAGCATACCGTCACACGTCATAGAAATTGCCCTTTCAAATGTTTTTACGTCTCTGTTTGCTTCAACTGAAGGTCCTTCAACAGCAATTTTCATTCGATTACAGAAACAATGGTCATCAATGAATCGAGATGTTTATAGTAAATCAACAGATGAACTGTTTTAGGATCCAATGTTAATGAACATACGACAGGAAATACTTGTCTATTTACCAGCTGCTCTTGAAACACAGCAGCCATGGGACAATTATTATAAATTTTTACGTTTATTCCCCAATGGGCACAAGAACGTTTTGCGAACGCTTTTTAATGGTCCTGTAAAAACGTTTTTTATTGGTTTTTTAAACGTCCATATGAAACAGTGACCGGACGTTTTTCAAAACCGTTTTGTAAACGTTTTTTAAGGGTCCTACAAAAAACGTTTTTTATTGGTTTTTTGAACGTCCATATAAAGTGGTGAACGGACTTTTCTCTGAAAACGTTATTTATTGGTTTTTATTAAGTCTAAATAAAGCGTTTTATCGTTTTTAACGTTTTCCTAGAAAAATTTTTTTAAGTATAAGTTATTTCAGTAAATAACTTATGTTATACAGAAAAAAAATCTTTTCACAAATGAAAACTTAGGTCTAACAGCCTAGATCCGGATAAATTACAACAAGTTTAAACATTTTGTGTTTACTTACAAATTAAGCATACAAAAACATAATAAAGTAATTTTTATGCTATTCTATTAAGAGCTCTCTTTAAACGATCGCCTATCAACTTATCGACCAAATCGAATTTTGCAGCATGCGACACTAATTATAACATATTTTTACATAACTTCATCCAATACTATATTAGCAAAAGCTGAAAAAGACCTTAAAAAATCATAGAATATATTTAGTTTGATGACATTTTACTTTATATAGGAAAACTTTATACATAAATGTAAACAAGAATATAACAACAAATAAAACTTTACTTTTTTATTTAAAACTATTTAATTTTCATCAAACCTTGTTATATCATTTATTTTATCATAAAAAAATAATAAATCTTCAAACGCAATCTTTTCCTCCAGGAAATTCACTGCAGAAAAAGAACTTTTTGATTACAGACATTAGGCATGGTATGGTGGTTCAAAATCCACCTCTGGGCAAGTTTTGCGACATCGGTTAGGAAAAAGGCGTGAACTTCCAATTAAAGGCTCATCTGCGGTGCTCTGTGATAAGACCGTAAGGACTTCTTGGGGTACCTAAAATTAAGTTAAGAATATTAGATATAAAACCAATTTTGAAAAATTATTAAAAAGTTTGCACACATGAGCTTAATTCAAAAAAGAAACCTGATTCTTGAAGTTTAGAACTTGAAGTCTCTGAATCACTTTATGTGTGCATCTCTTTAGTTCTTTAGTCAAAATTTTGGTTTGTCAATATTTATAATTGTCATTCTTTAGAAGATGAAATAAATATTTTTGTATTTTTTTACCTAATGTATAGTTGCTTTCTCAATTTTTTTATAATCGATGATTGTTACAAATAAAATTAGTCTTCAGTTAAAGCAAAAAAAAAACCATAGCTCAATATTATGTATACAAAGTTATTTCTACTAGAAGTCCTACTCGAATAAATATAGTAGAGCAATTGCAAGTTGGAGTAGAAATAATCTAGATAGAAATAGCTTTATGCATTCATTTAAAGATTTAGTTATAAAATGTTTCTAACCTAAACTTATTTTGTTTTAGGTTATGATCATTTCATTGTATAAATTTTACATACATAAAAAAATTAATCATAAACAATATATATATATATATATATATATATATATATATATATATATATATATATATATATATATATATATATATATATATATATATATATATATATATATATATATATATATATATATATATTTATATAGATAGATAGATAGATATATATATTGTTTATGATATTGCATATATGTATATTAAATGCATATGTATATTATATGCATATATATATATTTAAAAAAAATATGTTTTGAATTTTAGAACTTGAAGAATGTTTTGAAATAAACTTTATGCAAGTATCACACATTTTTATTGTAATTTAATCAAGATATAGTTTTATCAATATATATTATATATTTGTATAACTTATATTGACAAAATAAAGTGTTAATATCAAGTAAATACTTCTTCATTTATCTACCTAATATACAGACATGTTCTTTAAGTTTTTATAATCAACTGAATTAAGCAGTAACAGTCATTGATTATAAAATGAAAAATAGTTTTTAACTCAACCATACTTAGACAAAGTGCATACATAATACTGAGTCTTAGAAATACTTGAAAATACTAAATTTTTAAGTAAAATTGCTCATGCGCAGTGCCCCGTTTTAAGCTTGGAAAAAACGTTTTTTAAACGTTTTTTTAAGGTCCCGTAAAATATTTAATCAAATGATAAAAAATTCCTATTAAAACGTTTTTTAAACGTTTTACTTATACAATCGTTGCTCAAGCGACCATTAAATGTTTGCCAAAGGTTTGAAAAACGTACTTGTGCCCACTGGGTCTTCTGGTTTCTTGGTGGATAAAAAAGCAGCAAGAATTTTTGAGCTAACGGCTCAACACATCACGCGCGATTGATTGCATAAGCCATTTACACACTGAAAATTTTTATTTTAAAGAATCAGTTCAACCCAGTGGGCACAGTACGTTTTTAAAACGTTCTTTGGACGTTTTTATTATGTCTGAAAAACATTTTAAAAACGTTTTAAAAACGTACCGTACCCACTGGGAAGTTGAATCCTCGTGAATCCAAGAATATTACAGATTTAGCTCTGCTTGTCAGTCTTGTTTGTGTCAAACAGTGGAATGAAGCACCACTTGGAATCCGAGCCTCTCTCAATGATATCGAATTTCAGTCAAATCTGAAAACCTATCCAAATAAGACTGTTGCCAGCAAGACACATCAAGTATTTTTAAGGCAACTCGAGCTCTAAACATTTCTAAACATCTGGTTGGCATGGCCTTTTTAGATGACATAGTTTCAGCATCGATTAAAAAACAGATGGTATAAAATTTAGATCGACCTGCATTGGCAGACAGCCCTTGTTGTGTACGACATGATTCTTTGATGTCCTCATGGAAAAAGGCAAACAAAAGTCTCATACATTTCCTATGAAACCACCCGAACAGTGTACATCTGATACAGTCTTCAAGTTTTATAAACTGGCTCCACACATGGCAGTTGTAAATGATGTAGCTGAAAGGAGAATCAGTTTTATTGAAAATTACAATGAAAATTACACACTGATAAAGAGCGAGGAACAAAAACATTTTATTCTTGAAATTTTTGAATAGTAAATTTTTTAACTTTTGGTTTATGAATTTTGATTTTAGAGTTATTATTTCTTGAAAAAGGGAAAAGTATATCAGAAAGTGATCGGATATATATGTTTTGAATATTCCTACTTTTACAAAAGAATTATAAGATGAATTAGTCTACATGTTGTCTATTTCAGCTTTTCAAGTTGATGATGTCTGAGTGGGTTTACTTATTATTGGGTAAACGTAGTGTTAAAACATAAAATAATTTTTTAGTGTGCTCTTTTTGCTCTTTGTTGTTTAAAAAAAAAAATTGTTTAATTGTTTAAGGTGACTTTTTGTTTGTTTGTTATATAAATAAAAACACTAGCGGGGCTAGTAGAAGACATTGTTTTGTCTGATCACCGAGCCCCAATCGTACGTATTTACAATAACCGTACGATTGGGGCTAATAATTTACTCTATTCCCATAGTGATATAGAAACGTTGTTTAAAAAGATCAACATTAAACTTCTAAAATTAACTGGTTAAAGGTAAATAAAGTGTATTTCCTTAAAAATCTTAATTTTGATTATCAATTATCTGTTCATTATAGGGGTAGTGGCCTAAAACGGACCCCTTTTCAAAAAATGATAGAATAAGGTCGCTATAGCCAACAGAAAATTACAAACAAAGATTTTTCAGGAAATTCAACTTATGCTCTACAATTTAATATCAAAAAGTTAAAGGTGTGGCTATGCCTTACATTAAAAAATAACCATTGAACAAAGAGGTACTAGGGGCTCGTTTCACCCTGGAGGTAACCTAAAATGGATCCCTTATTTAATTTCTCAATAAAACCTGATTATTAAACAAAAATTGAATGTAACTAATTTATTGATGGTACATAATCTTCTGCTCATTGCTCACATTAAAATTTGACACTCTTAGTAAACTCAACTGAGGCAGAATGTACAATATGCCTAAATTGAAGAGTCAACTCTCGAACTAATCTTGTGCAAATTAAAAAGATAATATGTTTAATTTTTAAAAATATCAAAAAACACAATAAACATAAGTGCTTTTTATAATTGCAATAAACATAAATACAATATTTAGCTCAACAAAATCTAAAAGTGATCTTTTCAAATATATTTAAAAAAATGAAACCTTAGTTTTATTTATTACTTATAGCAGTAAAATAGTTAGGTTTAGTTATCTGTATTGTTCAATACTTCAGCATATAATATTGTTTTTTTTTATTGGGTTTTTTATTTTCATCAGTTTTTTTGACGGAGCATGGTCTTTTTTTGGCTTTCGTAATTTTTTTTTTTTTGCCCTTTTGATTTCTGTTAATATCTTTTGGTTTTATTTTAATAACATTTTTATTGTCTTTGTATATTGCTTTTCTTTCGAATTATATTTGTATGGACTACTTGTCAAAACAGCAGTAAACCCTTGTGCTGATGATTTTTTTTTTCACGGAGTAATAACCTTTGGAATAGGAGAAACTGCTGTCAAAGAAAAATAGTGGTTTTTATTTGATACTTTTGGTGGAACAACTGGCTCTGAAAAGTTGATACTTAGTGTCAGAACTTGATTTAAAATTGGCGTAACAACTTTTGAGACCTAAAGCTCAATAAACAGATCCTCGTTTTGAACAATGTCTAGAATCTGCTGTGGCGAGATAATGTTTGCCCGGGAACATCTTTTAACGTCGGTTTTTTATTGAGCAAATGCAGAGGAATATCAGTTAAAAGTGCTGAAGCAAAATCTTTTCCTGTAAAAACATTTCAATTTATCGGGAAAATGCCAGTCTTAATGAAAGCATTAATGACAGTGATAGTAGATGCGGCCCGCAAGTAGCTTTTTTTAAACAGTTCGGCTATTTGATAAATTGTTACAACTCGTCCAGGATGATTTTTCAGCCAATATTCAACCTCTTGTGCATGATAGGTCATTAAAAGCTTCATAAAAGCTACATCTAAAGGTTGAAGTGTATGGCTACAATGCGGTGGAAGACACAATAAAATAACGTTATTTTGACGAGCTAGATTAGTTACATTTAAATTTTAAGTATGAGTTTTATGTCCATCTAATATTAGCAGAACAGGTTCATGCTCTGTTGGGTTGGCATGCTTTACAAAGTGCACGAACCAAGTAACAAATATATCACTTTGCATCCAACCTGATGGGTGACAAACAGCAATTGAAATGGGCGGTGCAGCATCCATTAGTTCAGACTTCATGTGAGCCCTTGGAAAAACAAAAAAAGGTGGCACAAAATTGCCTGACACACTCATGCAGATTTCCACTGAGACCAACTGCCCATGCTCAGCAGAAGTTAGGCATCCAACCTGTTTCTCTCCACCACTTTTGATGGCTTATTTGGAACAGTAGTGATGCCTGTTTCATCAACATTATAAACTCGATCGGGAAAAAAGTGATACTTTTCCTGAAATGCTTGCAAAAAATCAAAAAACTTTCCGACACTGACTTGATTAAAGCCCTGTGCTCTTGCTGCAGAAGTTGGCTCTGGTGTTCTTACAGATAATTGTGGAGTCGAGTCAAAAATTCACGAAACCAATCAGCATCAGCTGGTTCACTTTTTGAACTGAACCTTTTATGGAGATAAGTTAAGTTTAGCAAACTGGTAGGCAACTTTACGCAAAACTTGAGGTGATAAACCAAAAAGCATAGCTTCCATTTGTTTGATATGAGTTACCAGCTCATTTTCCATTTCAATAGAAAACACACATTTTACTAATCCAAGTAATTTCAACGAGGCTTGTGCAAAGTTCAAATTATGTCTACATCTTCTTGCAAAGTACTCCGTGGTACATTAAACTGCTTACATGTTTTTTTAAATCCCATTTCTTCTTTTTTTTACAGCCTCAATAGTTGATGACATAGACCATATTTTTAACTGCCTCTAACCTGAAAAATCTTACTGATTACACGGTTGAAATGGGCCCCGAGGCCCATTTCAACTGTGCAATTAGTAAGATTTGTATATAACACAAAATATAACACACTCCAGTTTCGAGTGTGTTATATTCCGTGAAAAACATAAATTGTAAGACAATTCTCATAAAATTTTGTGCTAATTAAAGGATAACATGTTAAAGCTTAAGAAAGTGTCAACAAAACAAAATAAACAAAGTGTTTTTTACGATTACAGTAAAAAATATTTAGCTCAAAAAAATTTCAAAAGTACTACTTTCAAATATTGTTTTTGTCAACATATACCAATGAAAAAAACTATTTTTCGGATGGTTTTCTTAAATGTTTATAGTCTGTCGCACAATATTCTACAGTTAAATTTATAATAGTTATAGTCTAAACAAGAGATTTGATAGGGGCCCGTCTCACTTAAGGGGCCCGTTTTAGATCACTCTCCCCTATTTTTTGAAATAATTTTTAATTTTATCAATTATACTTTTAAAATAGTTTAAAAAGTCCAGAATATTCTTAGAATATTCAATTTTTTCAAGCTTCTTCACAAAATTTTGCTCTTTATTTTCATTTTCATTTTTTATTTCCAATTAAATGGATTTATATAAGTGTGCGTGTAGATAAATAAATGACTTAGTGATAATACAAAAGAGTCTTCTTCTTGCCCTCGCCATCTTTATATATTTTAATTTAAGAAACTTGTAAGTGTTATGTTAACGGCTAAATAAAACAAATCAAAAAAAAAGTAAGGGAGAACTTGCACCCTTGATCCATAAGCACCTTTGATCCTATAGCGTTATCTCCATACTTACATAACTTATTAAAGAGGGCTGATAACCAGCGTGTTGTAAATATTGTATCCTCAAAATTAATTGTGTTTTGGTTAGAGAATAGACTACTACTAAATTTGATAAACTTGATTTAAAAAGTTTGATTTTGACGACAGTAAGTAGTTTCTTTACATTTTCAAGAAACCTTGCATCTTTAATATTTTTTTGAGATCAGTATCTTTGCTTAAGCCATTTTGTAACTAAAATATTCACCTCTTGTATGGCTGCTTTTGGTAAGCTATAAAAGCATTTAATATGAAAAAAAAGGAATTTTTATAAAAGTAGAGCAGATTAGCACCCTTAATCCTTATGCATTTATGCACCTTTTATCTTGTGATCAAAGGTGCGTACACACAATGTAAAAGCAATAAAGTAACATGTACAATATGTCATATTTTACATTTTTTTTCCCCAAAATACAGCCTTAAAATGAAGATTTTATACTATTTTGTGCTTTTTTATCCTTATAATAATGTTTTTATAATATAATTATATTGTATTCATATATATATATATATATATATATATATATATATATATATATATATATATATATATATATATATATATATATATATATATATATATATATATATATATATATATATATATATATATATATATATATATATATATATATGTATATATATATATATATATATATATATGTATGTATGTATATATATATATATATATATATATATTATTTTAATTTTTTTTTTTTTTTTATGTGCCCCAAGAAGTTCTAACGGTCTTGTCACAGAGCACCGCGGAAGTGCCTTTTACCAGGAAGTTCACTTTATCTTTTTGAAATCCAGAAGCTACTAGCAGGGCACAAGAAACTGCTTTTAATAGTAATACAGTTGGAAAATATTTCACCGATCTAAAAGATGTTTGTCTGCGACATAAGTTTCAGCCACAAAACATTTATAATGTTAATGAAACAAGTCTCACAACAAGTTAAAGTAATTACTGGTAAAGGAGATAAACAAGTTGGAAGGATAACATCAGCAGAAAGAGAGATATTGGTAACAGTTTGTTGTGAAAATAATGCAATAGGAAACTCAATCCCTCCATTTTTTATTTTTCCGAGAGTTCACTTCAAAGGAAGTAATGGTGGTCCACCTGGTTGTGTTAGTGTGGCAAACTCATCTGGTTGAATGTTGCAACGTTTTTAGAATGAACGAAACTTTTTATTCAAAATGTGAAATGTTCACCAGCTAATCCAGTGCTTTTAATTCTTGACAACCATGAGAGTCATATTTCAATTGTGTGTTTAGATTTAAAAAAATGGCATAACTATGCTGTTCTTTCCATCACATTGTTGTCACAAGCTGCAGCCATTAGATCAGTCAGTTTATGTGTCATATAAACTTTATTACAATGCAGCCTGTGATGATTGGATTGTATCTAATCCAAGATCAATAACCATATATAATGTAGCTGTAGTTGTTACTAAAGCTTTTCGCTTTTAATCTATCTAACATTTCTGCAGGATTTGCTATAGCAACAATTGAACTCTTGAATCCAAAGATATTTTCTAATAATGAGTTTTTGGCCTTATGTGTAACAGACCGTTTAGAACCTATTACTGCTAACTTATTTCCAGGTTCCAGTTTTTTCTATTGTTCATACCCCAGCTTTTAATCAATCATTGACGTCAAGTCTGTCATCAGGTTCAGCTTGAAGTGTATTTCCTATTCAGTCTATATCTAATAATGGAAGACAATTATCCATTGTTTCAGTTTATATCTCTCATCAAGAAAGTCTAGAAAAAAATCAAGCCATTTTCAAAAGCTGGATCAAGGAAGTCCGTTAAAGGACATAGGCGTCAGCGCACCCAAATAATCACTGACACTCCTCTTAGAAATGAACTGAATGAAGCTTTAGGAAATTAAAAAGAAATCTCCATCAAAAAAGAAAAAACATCATGAAACGCAAAATAAGATCTTCATGACAAGAAAAAGAAATCTTGATTATGAAAGTGATAAAAAAACTATATATTTTAACAGTGGCAATATATTAGAATCGCAACACTTTAAAGAGATGTCTTGTAGTTCTACTTTAGGAAATATTAAAGAAGTAATTTTATACTTTAACAACTCGAGAAACGTTAAACCTGAGTAAAAAACAACATTTTTTCATTGATATTTTCTTCAAAATAAGAAAATTAAAATTAATAATGACTTGATTTGTTTTTATTATAGACATAGTTTTGATGCCTTAAAAATTGTTCTTACACATTCATAACCTCGGATCAAGTATACATGCATAGGATCAAGAGTGCATTTAAGTAGGATTAAGGGAGCATACTGGTATGCACCCTTGATCCCAATTGAATGTTTTTAGTTTTTATAATTTAAAAATCTAATTAAGATTTTTTAATTTTATATAGGTGCCCCAAGTAGTCCTTACGGTCTTATCACAGAGCATTGCGGATGAGCATTTAATTAGAAGTTCACGCTTCCTTCCTAACCGATGTCGCAAAACATGCCCAGAGGTGGGGTTTGAACCACGGATACTTTGTTTCTGAGGCAAGTGCGTAATAGCTGCAAATATTCTGGTAAAAGATGATCATCAAATTATAATAAGGTATAAAGTTTGCTATCTTGTACTGTTATATTAGAGATCGAAATAAAAACACATATTCAGTAAATTGGCCTGATAGATTTTTAGAATCATGGGTGCATACTCTTCCCTAAGTTAATAAAAAAACAAAAGAAGAAATTTCGTGAAAACCCACATGGTTATAATACATAAAAAAAAGGTACATACAAAAAACGTACTTTTTTTTTTAGAATTGAGATGCGGCATATGTTTCATTTCTTTTTTTGTACTATAGCTCTTTATAATAATATTGTTTAAAAAGTTCAGTTTTTTAAAAACGTTTTATACATACTAGCAGTAAGCAACCCGTAATACGGGTTATTAGTAATTAAATCATTAATAAAAATAATAATACATTAATAACTTAATATAATACCAAAAAAAAAACTAAATCAAATACAAATTTATCTATAAATAATATTTTAAGTTTGACTCCTTATCTGCAATGTTATTGCTTATAGTTAACGACATAAAGACTGCATTAATATCAGTTAAGTTATTTTTTAAATCTGTCACAACACAACAGGTAGCAGAAAAGGTAAGTCAGTTAAGGCCTGCCAATACCTAAAAAAATAAATGAAAAAAAAATTACAATCTTCAATTACCAAAGTAGTTTTAAGTAATTGATTAAGTAAATTAATAGAATCCAGATAATAAAATAGCAGAAAATATAAAGAATAAAAAAATAGCTATAACAGCCTAGTTCTATCAACACAAAACGCAGTAACAATAGCGCACAGCATAAAATATATGTAAGCAAACATTACTATGTGTCTCCAGAATAATTAAATAAGAAATTAATCTAAATAAAAAAATTAGCAAATAATAACAAAAAATATATTAAAAACTTGCAATTCTAATAAGCATATAGTTAATACAGGAAAAATAAAAAAAAAAAGCGTTTTAAACCCCCGTTTTAAACCCCTTTTTGTAAACCTCATATTATTTATTTTAAAAAATTATTAGTAAACTTTTTTAAAAATTCACAAAACTTTACAATATTTTGTTCTTCTATACCACATAAATACATTATACGATAAATCTGAAATAAAATATGTAACGAATAAGTAAGTAAAAAATAAAAACATTACATACGTAAAATGGAAATCAATGTATCAGAGAAAAGTTGTTGTGATTTACCAGAGTAATAGTTGTTAAATATTATTTCATGTTAACTTTTAGAAAATAATTTATGCTGGTACATCATGATTCCAAAATATTTATAGCAAAATCACGTAACGAACAGCGCTATGGACAAAAAATTAAATTGAGATAAAACAAATTGTATACCGTAATATCGCCTAAGTTCGGTCACTTAAGCTTTTAAGATTTATTTATCAAGCATATATAAAAAGTTTTCAATTTTTTTTCCTGAAATATACAGAAAATTATATTGATAATTCTTATTGTAAAAATAAAAAAATGAAAGTTAAAAACGAATACTCAATATTTCATTTAAAATGAAAACATCTACTTTGACCATTTTTCAGTACCAACTTTCAGTACCATCTCATAAGTTCGGCCGCTATATAAACATCAATGGTATATTATATAACTAAGGGTGGAATGCAAGAAGCGAACTTGACTGAAGTTCGACTTGAACTTTACATTGTAACCAATAGCGGCAGAGTATTTTTTGAGGGGAAAATCCATACTCTGCCGCTATTGGTTACAATGTAAAGTTCAAATCGAACTTGACTCAAGTTCGCTTCTTGCATTCCACCCTAAGTTTCGGGATTTTAATGAACAAAAAATGAAGCCGCTTTTTTTTGTTTATAACAGTAGTCCGCCATTTGTAAAAAGAGAAAAAGCTAAAGCGGAAGTGTGGAATAAAAGGTAAAAAGTCAAAAGTTCCCAATAAATTAAAAATAATTCAAAAACAAATTTTGATAATTATAAAATACTTATAAAAGTTTTTTTACGAGTCTATATTTAGTATTTTAATTTATAAAAATGCTTCGAAAGCGTCTGTCGTTTTACTTTTCAATTCAAAACTTTAATCCTTTTTTAATCGAAAATAAATTAAGGAATCATAAATTATCATTTTACAAGTATTATAATTTCCGCTTAACACTTTTACGTAAATAGTATTTAAATTTAAAATATATTTACTTCATTTAAGAAAAGAAAAGCTAAAAATATTTGTTTACAAATTTAATCCGCCATTTGTAAAAGGTGCAAAAAGCGGCTTCACTTTTCGGATCGAAGTTTGACATCTAGTTATATAATATATCATTGATAAATACTAATAACTTATCACAGACTTAACGTCACAATTAATGAAAACTAATTTTTAAATGTTGTTTTATTGTAAAATTAGATATAAATTCAGGTAATACCATTAACTAAGGAGGGCGTCGCCCCGGACTTAAAAAAAAAGGAGCACATAAAAAAAGGCCTATTTTTTTATAAAAAGTAGTAGTTTTTTTAATTTTTATTGTAGTTATTAAACTACTTTGGTCATTATCACATTTTCTACGCCACTGGCAAATAAAATTAAAAATATATTTTTCAATAAATATGAAAAAAAATTTTCAATTAACAAAAAAACACTACTTTGCTTTAAATGACCTTTGTATGTTTATTGGTAATTCTTGGACGTATCGTTGACCATAGTAGAACAACAATATCCACACAACTAATCGTCACAGGATTTGCAACGCATCCATAATTGTCATTGAGTTGTAATTTTATCTCCAAAAAAAATGTCACAAGCTTGATATTTTTTAGAACTCAAAGAACTGTCAGTTAGTTTTGAAATTATGATCAAATTTTTTATTCAAATAAAATACCATGTTGTGTATCCATTATAAAAATATCAAAATTTACCGGTAAATTTACAGGTAAAGTTACCGGTAAACTTTACATTCGCAACACTTATCACAATATTACTGCTTATTGTCTCCGTCGCTGTTTATCCGTGAGTGACCGAAGTTATAGTATTTCAAAATTTTACTAATTTTTATGAAAAAAATTGTTAATTTTCAAAAATTAATAACTTTGTTTTTGTAAATATTATTAATTTGGTGATTCATAATAATAATAAAATTAAATATGATCATTTATTTTAATAATTTGCTTATTTTAGAATTTAATAGTATGTATTTTTTCAAATTGTTGTTTTGCTAAAGAATCATTTCATTAAGTTGCATATAAACAATAATATTTTTTTTAAAGATTAATATTTACGAACTATTTACTAATATTATTTGAGAAAAATACTTTGTAAAATTTGAGTTTTGCATGCTTTTTTTATACTTTTTCTTAAATAACCGAAGTTACATGGTGACAGAACTTAGGTATTTTACGGTATATGGCAAAATAATTTAGCTTGGCTTTTAGTGAATGATTAAGTGAGATCTTGCAATGAAATATTCTCCAATAATGAAACTACCTATTTATCATTTTTAACAATAAAAACCAACGTGAAGGTAAGCCTATCAAGTCTATCAACTCAAAAGTCTATCAACTCAAAAGATTACAAAGAAGTCTATCTACTCAAAAGATTACAAAAAAACAACATCACAGAACAATGGCATACACCATAAGATAATATAATATGCATTTAATAGGTGCGTAAAAATTTCAAACCATTTATTTATTAAAGTATTATATATGGATCGAAAGAGCTTTGAATTTGTAATAAAATGGTGAATTATGAAAAAAGATTAATTACAAAAAAAGTTATACCCATTTAAGTAACCTTATTTTTTATGAGGGATTGCTTAAGAACAATGCAACCAACGTATAAAACTCGCGTTCAGTAGCTTTGTAATAGAACTTCATTGTTAATTTGCGCATAATTTTGCTTTAGTGAAATGTGCAAAACGATTTAATAACGTTATTAAAAAAGTTTTGAATGA
Source organism: Hydra vulgaris (assembly GCF_038396675.1). NCBI lineage: Eukaryota > Metazoa > Cnidaria > Hydrozoa > Anthoathecata > Hydridae > Hydra > Hydra vulgaris. The sequence goes on from NC_088929.1 coordinate 10,555,684, forward strand.
AAATAACAAATTATTTTTAATCCTGTGTAAAAAGTGGAAAAACATACCTCCACTGCGCAGAAAAATAGAGTATGTGCGCATTATTATTTTTTTATGAAATTTGGTAGGCACATAGAAAATAGATTTATACAGATGACTTAAAAATTTTAAAAGTGTACCAACATGTCTTCATTATTAATGTACCTCCGGAACAATAACGAAATTTTAAAAACGAACAAAAATCACTGGTAATTGTAAAAAAAAAAACAGAATTTTTAACAAAAAGTAACGGTAACAGTAGCAGAAACAGTTTAATAAAGTGTAATAGTAACAGTAAAAGAGGTGGAAATGGTACCTCCACTGGGTGGAAAAATACGGTATTTGCGCATGAATTTTCTTTTTTGAAATTTTGCAGGCAAATAGAAAATTGATTTACACAGTTTACTGGAAAATTTTTAAAATGTACCAACATGCCTTCAATGTCAATGCACTACCAGAACAGGAACGAAATTTTAAATAGCAATAAAATCACTGAAAAATTTATTAACTGTAAAAAAAAACATAACTTATTCAACATAAACATTATACTTTTTTAATAAAGTCTAAGCGATTTAAAATTCTAAAAAAAAGGACAAATAAATACATCTTTACCACACCGACTTCGAGCACGTTTTGAAAAAAAAGGTCACAGTTTTTTTCTTTAAAATCGGCGCCGGAAAAAGCTATATACGCATGTACCTACATATAACATACAAGTTACATAACATTCACATATAACGGAACATAAGTAATGTTATTAGAAGATATTATTCAGTCTTCTTCGTTTGATGAGCGATTTCGCTCTCTTGCAGTTTTGTGCTCGCCCACACGCTCGCCAATACTACGGCTGGCGCTTTTTTAAGCGCTCGCCAAAAAATTTCAAGCGTGATTTTTAATTGCAACAATTTTTTTTTCTTAATAAAATTCTAATTAAAGAGGTACAAAAAGTAAATAAATTTTTTAAAATCGCGCACGCCAGACAAATAGTTACTGTCCGGCCAGCGCTATTTCGTACGCTGGGGTAAATTTCAAACGGAGAAGACTGATTATTTTGTATTTCCAGAATAATTGCTAATAAAGGCTTGAAAACACCTAGACTTAAAGCAGTAACAGTTTGACACTAGCAAACAGTGTACCTGCTATAAACACGTTATATATATTTAACCTTATAAAAACATATTTAAACACATTTATAAAACAATTATATAGCACATATTAACACATACACAAACAATAAAAAAACACTTTACATTATTATAAAAACACATTGATAAAACAGCTATAAAGCACATATTACCACATACACATACTTATCAAAAAAGCATATATGCAAACAATAAACATATATAACTTAAATTGTGGAAACCAAAATTTTAAAAATTGACATGAGAAAATTTAAAAAGATTCAAAGTAAACAAAATATAAAAATATATATATATAAACAATACTTTATTTATTACCTTTATTTATTTTTTTTTTTTTTTCATAAGAACTGTAATCCTCTTAACAAAATTTAGCCTTTACATACATTACATTAGTGTTAGAACAAAATTTTAATTTATTTTTCTAAACTTTCTAAAGAAGAACAAAAATAGTTAATTGCATCACAGAATTTTCAAAGTAGTAATAACCAATTTTATGAAAATAGTATTAGTAAACTTTTTTGTTGCATAAAAAATAATTAGGCCTCATCCACACCCCTATTTTCCTTCTAAAAAATAAAAAATAAGCTCAATAAAAAGAAAACTGCTAAAAAAGAAGCTAAAAAAACAGCTAAAAAAAGAAGCTAAAAAAACAGCTAAAAAAAACAAGCAAAGTGTAAACAATTTAAAGAATTAAAAGGAGTGACCCTTTCTACTTTATATCTAATAAAAATATTATATATAAACTGCTAAACTATTTTCTATACTTACTTCAATTATAATATGATTTTAATGATGATTATTTACTTTGACATGATTCTTTATGTAATATTTCTAAACTAATAAATAATTATCAAATTTCAAAAGGTAAAAAATTTTAACTCGCTTGATAGATCTTTCTCCAATGACCGCGTGCATTTTGAGAACGCGCTCTTTCAAGTCCATAAAAGCCTAGTAACTAATTAAAGCGAAAGCGAAACGATGTTGAACGTTGACTCTTTACAGTATTAATATTAAGATAAATACTGATAAAAATTATTGTTCTTCAAAATCTTGGGGTGAAATCATTATTACACGCTTTATATATTGTTGTTTGTACTATCTGTGCAAGCATATGAAAAATATTCTATATCTATTGTTCTATTGTCACATTCTAAAATTCTTTTTTATTCTAATATTCTATTGTTGCATGTCAAATCATGTGTTCTTGGTGTGACTATTTATAATCAATAGAACATTGAAAGTTAAGTATGAAACATGTGTTCCATATCTATTATTTATTATACCATTTGTTCTTAGTTTTGTGTCGTTGGTGTGTTTATCAAAGGGATGATGAAAGACATAACAATAATAGGCCAGGGTGTAATGAATATTCACCGAAAACTTTTTTCTTTTTCTTATATTCTTCTAATATTTTACCATACATATAACATTTAAAAATTTCGTAAATGTGTAATATTTACAAGCTTCGTGAGTCAAAATATATAATGGAATTTATAATTAAATAGTATTGGCAAGACTTCAAGAAGATCGTAATGATCTTATCACGAATCCCTTACAATGTGATTGATATTATGATTATGTTAAATATAATAATATATTAAGTACAACTTTGATATTCTTTAAACTAAATTAAATTCAAAATAAAACTTAAACATAACAAGATGTAGCATAATAACTAAAATTGGAAAGAAATAAAATCAAGCGTTTTTTTTTTTTGAAAAAATAACTTTTTTAATGTAATGTTTGAAAAAGGTGAAAGTCATTTATATAATACACACAAACGAGTCATTTCACTTTGAAATTGATATATATGTAATTTAGTTTATAGTCTGTTAGAAAAATTCAGAGTATAAGTTCAGTATCAGATTTTTAACTTTGTTTTCAAAGAATCTTGATTATCTAGATTGCAGTTTGATTTATGTTTAGTCACAAGTTTGTTGTATAAATAAGGACTCCTACAGGGGCGAGTTTTGTCACTCGCCAAGACGGGGGCTTAAAAGGTGTTAGAAAAAAAAAAAAAAGATCCGCCTAATTTCATTTATAAGTAACTTTCTTTTTTAATATTTTGTACTTAATTGTAATAATCAAGTTCATATACGTATAATTACTTATAACAGTCAATTTCATTCGTCAGTATAATAGTCCAATTCTGTATAATAGTTAATTTACAAAAGAATATTTCTGAAAAAAAGTCCTAAGGGGAGGCTACTACCCCCATGGCCTCCTCCCCTTCTCCCTAAAACCCGCCACTGGACCCCAATATGAAAATAAGAATTATGAAAGCTTTTTTTTAAAGTTTTCCGTTTTTTTGAAAGGTTCCCGTTTAAAATAAAGTTTCCCGTTATTTTGAAAGGTTCCCGTTTAAAATAAAGTTTCCCGTTTTTTTGAAAGGTTCCCGTTTAAAATAAAGTTTCCCGTTTTTTTGAAAGGTTCCCGTTTATAATAAAGTTTCCCGTTTTTTTGAAAGGTTCCCGATTAAAATAAAGTTTCCCGTTTTTATGAAAGGTTCCCCTTTAAAATTTCCCGTTTGTCTTGTGTTATGTTTGTAAACGTTATTTATAAAAAAGTTGTTTAAAAAATGATTTGGTACTTGACCTAATTTAAATTTTAGCATAAACAATATATTTTGGTAAATGTTAATTTGATAAATATTTAGCACATTCATTTCTTTAAATAGGGGTTCAGCGTGTGTAAATTTGTCTTTATGGTAAATTAGACTTACAGCATGTTTTTGACGTTGATTTAAAATTTTCAATTTGGTTATATGCATACTCGCCGAAGCTATAAAAGAGAAACATATAAGTTTTAAGTTACCTTGCGACAACATAGATCTTGCCTTATAAAGTAGGCCTATATTTTTTAATATTTTAGTGTTTCAAGCATTTATGTGATATTTTCAAGATAAATTTTCATCAACTATAACTCCAAAAAACTTAGTTTCATGAGTTCTCTCAATAATGATATTTTTTATTTTTAGAGAGGGTAGAATATTTGGTTTTTTGTTGATTTGAATGAACTAAAGAGTATTTTGTTTTTTCTATGTTTAGGAATAACTTATTTGTTTTAAACCATAAATTTAATTTTTGGATTTCTATGTTTACAGTATCATACAGATCTTTGATGTTTGTCGAAGAGTAAAATAAATTTGTATTGTCTGCAAACATTATAAGTTCAAGTTTGCTAGAAACTTTTGGAAGATCGTTTATATAGATTAGGACCAAAAGAAGAGCAAGAATGAGACTTTGGGAGACATCGCATGTTAATTTTAAGAACTTAGTGGTGTCATTATTATCTGTAATAACACACTTTTGTCTGTTATACAGGTAACTTTTGTACCACTGCAGTGTTTGGTTTTTTAGTCCATACTTTTCCATTTTTTAAGTAGGATTTCATGATCTATTGTCGAATGCTTTTGACAAGACTCCTAACACGAGTTTCTTTTCACAGATTGATTCACTAATCCTGTTGGAAAGGTCTACTATAGCATGCTCTTTTGAGTGCTAAGTTTGAAAACCATACTAGTTTTCATTCAAAATTTTGTTTTTGACTTAATTTCATATAACCGATTGTAGATTATTCAATCGAGGAGTAATGAAAATACGGGAAGGATTGATATTGCTCTGTAATTATTTAAGGAGGAAGTTTCTCCGGATTTATAGATAGGAACAATTTTAGCTATTTTTAAATGACAGGGTACATTTGCAGATTCACCTTCTTCGTATTCAAATTCTTTGAAAACTAGAGAGCGATAAGAGTCCTCGATGTAACTTTCAAATAAATAGTTTGTAAGTTGAATTTTAGAAGCAAGTTTAGAACCTATATTTGCAAAGTATTTGTTAAATATTTCAGAGAGAATTTTTTATCATTAAAATCTTCTTCATTTATCAGAACTTTTGGAGGTAGTTGGTATGAGTTAATTCTGTTTTTACCAATTATTTCTTTCATAATATCCCAGACTTTTTTTAATCTCTTCTAAATTTTTAGGTTTGCTTTGAATAATATAGTTTTTTGGATTGAAACTTTATTTTTTCAAATAGATTTTTATATTGTTTATACTTAGACAAATTATTGTCGCTTCTATTTTTTAAATATTTTATGCAGAGTTTTTGTTTTTGTTTTTTCGATTTTCTTATTCCTCTGGTAATCTATGGAGTGGTTAGGTATTTTACTTTTATTTCTTTATCAATTTTTGAAAAATGTTTATTGTAGAGAGTTAGGAAAATGTCTATAAACTTATTGTAAGCGGAATTTGTTCGTCCGAGATTACATTCATGATACATTTTTGATCAGTTTACTACCGCTAGTGAGTCTTTTAGTTTTTGGGCTGAAAATTTATTAATGTTTCTTTTGATGATTTTAATTTTCAGGTTATTGACACATTTTGCTTTGATAGTGAAAAGTAAATTGGGAAGTGATCAGATACATCCGTTTTAATTATTCCTGCATTTAAAGATAGATCTTGAATTGAGTTTTGTCAATCAATATATCAATAGCTGTAAATGAGGTGGAAGTGACCCGGGTGGAATTGATTATAATTGGGAAAATGTAATGTTGTATTATATCGTCAAAAAAATTTTGGTATTTGCGTATTCATAATAGTTCAGATAATTTATGTTCATGTCACTGATACAGAATAGCTTTTTATATTTAACATTGTTTTTTATACATTTTTTTTTCATAAAATTTGTAAACGTTATAATATCTTCTTCATGTGGTCTATATCAAGACGATATTAAGATGTTTTTTGTAGTATCATTAATGATATAATTGTATATAATAATATATATTTATTACTAATAATAAAACTGAAGAGAGTTATCTTCAAAAATGACGAAGATATGATTTTTGTTTCAAAAGTGACATTGTTGGATGAAATAACTAGAAAAAAATAATTTGAATTATTTTGTTATTGGTTTAAAAAAAACGGTTTTGTTCATGATTTTAGTCAAGATATCTCCTTAAATTTTTTTTTTTTTCATTGTCATTTTCATTGTCATTTCTCAGTTGACAAATTAAATCCACAACTGGAAGAATGTTAATATAATAACTAATATAACATAAAAAATTAAATATAGCTAATATAATACAATAATTTAAACAATAACCTTTCGTAACTTGGACACCAAAGTTTTACAAATCATATCGTCTAAAAAATTATATTAAAAATATATTTAAAAAGTAACAAAATAAAGTAATGGTTAACACTAATGATTTTGATCAAAAGTTTAAAATAAGGAGAAGTTTTTGAAAATGCAAAACAGAAATATCAAACTTTGAATCACTGAAACCATATTCAGTAAGTTAAAAATTCAGATAAATTGGAAATTAATATACTTAATGGAAAAAGAAAATGTCTTCTGCGGGTTTTTTTTGAGAAGACCGTAAAGACTTCGACTGATTCCATCATTACGTGAGTTACTTTTGAACAATCGTTAAACTCATAAACCGGTGGTTCATACTTCAGCATAATGATTTGTGTAATTGCAATTTATCGCAAAATATTATTTAAACCGTACAACAAAAAATATTCAAAAACTTGTTCTAAAAAGTTGAACATTTTTTATCTCAAATTATAAGTCAAAAATCGTTACGTGCGTAATTTGCACACATCTAAAATTTTAACAAGCAAATTTTGACAAGGCTTATCTGTGAATTGGTTTCATACTGAATAACCGAAAATGCAACTTGTTATTAGAGATGCTGCTTAACAAAACCATAAAATGGATTTGGGGAAAAGATTTTAATAGTGGATTAAATTAACAATTCGTCATCGTTACGTGTGTTATCAGTCTCGTTACGTGCGTTACCACGTGCAAAACAATTGATAAAAGCAATCATTTCACAACTATAATAGCAAAAGCGTAGTGATTACAAATGCAAGCATGCGAAATATGAGTAGTTAAAGAATTTAGAAGTTCATGGTAATAAAAATTTAAATGTCTGTGGAGTGAAACACCATATATGTTAGGGTTTTTGAACCAGCAAGTGACGGGGGATCAATTTTTCTAAGAACTTGACTTTTATCGTAAAGCATCACATCAGGTTTAGTTGGCCAAACCCATGAATTCCCAAACAAATGTTTTTCAAATGTTGATACTAAAACTTGATTTGACATAACTTCTTTTACTTGTCCAGGAAATTCTAATGCATTGTAATTAACGACACACCAATCACCCATGGAAAGTGTCGAAATTGAACAGTGACCATTTTTATCTATTTGACTTAAGTAATCTGAAAATAAAATGGTGCACTTTATTTTGTCCAAAGCTATTTCCCGCAGCATAATTTCGCCGCATTGATTTGCTGTGACACAATGAATTGTTTTAATGCCTTCAACATCTTTTACATTACTCCATGGGTTGAATTCGCTGATTAGTTTATCACTCTCTTCTTGCGAAACATGAAAAATTATTGTTTTAGGCATTAACATGGTTGCCAATTCAGAAAAACTTTTAGATGATTGAACAATTGTGTTAGCTCCCTTTGACATACGAGATTTTTTGACGTACGAGATATTTTGCTTTCCCACCAATTGCGTCAATTACCCCCTTTCCATGGGAAGTGGCGAAATACTTCCACTGAAAATTTTTGTGATATCGACAGACCAGAAATTGCAACAAATGCAACATGTATTTATTTTTAAATTCACACGATGGTCCATCCGACCAAATGATTTCTTCATCGTAATAATTTGAATCAGGCAATTTCATAATATAATCGTATACTTTGAAAAGAAATGCAAAAATAGTATCCTTGTTTTTCTTGAGATATTCGGAACAAATAATAAAACCTTGTTGTGTACCCCTTGCAATCGTACTGCTGTAAAAAGAGTAACGCTAGATCTGCTCCACATAGCTGACTGGATTTCAGATTGGTATTTGCATGAATATGACATTGCTAAATCTATTTGCAGGATTCTGGAGGTACTTTTGTTTTGTCTTCAGAAAATTCTTTAGCTTGGATTCTTTTCACTCGCACATGCTTTACAACTTTTTCAAAACCCTCCTGAATGACACCAATAATGTCTTCCACGTTCTTGTTAGATTTAATATTAAAGCCGTTTTTACATAATTTACACTCGTTTTTTCAACAGGACTTAGACATATCTAATGCACTAACAGAAAGTATCATCCCACCAATTATTTTTATACACTATGCCCAATCCGCTCAAACGTAGTATTAAATTTTCATGCATCACACATTTACTGTGTATTTTTTAAAAGCAGTACATTAGGTGGAGGGAGAGCACAAAATTTTGAAAAACAAATTTTAGTTGTTTTATTATTCTCAAGAAATAACGTATATGCCTCACGGAGGAATATAGTCAAGTAATACTTCCTCAAATTTTCTTTTCTTCCATTTTTCGAAACAGCCATTGTATCTGACATTCCTGCCATAGTGTAAACAATGTCTGGTTAAAAGTAAAAGTCTTTTACTAGTTTTTTAATATCGTCTTCCAAACCTTCCACATTGCGTTTTTTAAACAAACATGCTGCATCAATTTAAGGCTGACATTTTCAGCAATCTTGTTAAGTACAGCAAATCTTTTATTGGGAGACAGCGGTAAAGCTTTGAAACAACGTTTTACAGCTTTCCCAAGCGTTTGCGGACAACAAAATGAAGATGACGTAATGGTCGTGTTTGACTCAACCAAAAGTTCTCTTGACGTTACCGTAGATTTCATAGTTTCCTTTTTCTTAGCTTTACATTTCGCCACCCTTGCAGCTACTTTACGCCTATTTTCAGTTAACTGTTTCTTTGTCATTTTAGCAAATTTCTCAGCATGAACTTGTGCAATTCTTTTATTTTTATGAACTTGAAATTGTGGATCCTCCTTTATCTTTTTCATTCTAAACTTTTTAATTCTTTCTGCAGAAGTCAAGGCCCGTAGTTTCATTGCTTCCATCAAAATTAAAAAAGAAAACAAATTAACACTACAAAATAAGAAACTGAACTTCGTTGAGACTTGCGCTTCCAACTGTAAGTTGAATGATTGTAAGTCTGTCAACCTACGTCAGTTAAAATATTTGCAAATGCAACTAGAAAGTAAATAAATGCACGTGTAATTAAGGAATGTCTTTATGAACACATTGCCCACATGCTCGTTTAATTCAAATGCTGAGAAAATTTGCAAATCATATGAAGTTACGTTTAAATGCGCCAATTTAATGAACCCTAATAAGAGATTCATAGTATTTGTACATACTATTTATACATATTTATTTATAGATACCCATATTCATAGATACGTGGTAGTAATTCTCGTTACGTGGGTTACCTAATTATATTATCATAAATTTAAAAGACAATTTAAATCAAAGCCACATGATATCAAGTATAAATGAAGCATCTAGTTAAACTTGTTTATAATATTAAGTCATGATATTAAAAACAATGTGCTTGTTATGCAGCATTAAAAAATTTGCGTTTTCGTTACGTGTGTTACCACTTATTGACTTACGAGGAATCACGTTAATATTTTTAAAGTTGAAACAGCGGACCGCCATCTTACTTTACTTAAATGCTATCACATATGTGTTGGTAAATATTTCTTGAGATAACAATCACTCAACATATCTAGCACTTTTATTAACACAAGTCGAAAAAGATTAGTGTTCATTTAATTAAAACTTATATTTTCCCACACTTGCAGGTGTGCATTGTGGGAAAATATAAAATTAAAACTTATATTTTCCCACACTTGCATGTATATATATATATATATATATATATATATATATATATATATATATATATATATATATATATATATATATATATTATATATATATATATCCAAGAAGTCCTTACTGCACTAATAAATTTTCCAGTGAATTTAGAGTTTCTTTACGAGTTTTGGAATTTTTAGATACTTTTAATTTTTTCTTTTTTTATTTGTGTTATGCCAGACTTGGTGAGTTGTTAATCCTTATAATATAAGCTACTTTTACATTGGCTCAAAATTTACAAAAATTTTATTTACAACATTTTTGTCTTCTTTTCTACTTTTTGAGCTTTGCTTCTAGTACTATCTTGTACTGGATTACATTTTACCAGGCTTAAGAATGTCAAAAGAACATCGTCTTAACATTTTGAAAAGTCATATTTTTTCAGGTGATTGAGTGGTGATTCAAGTGATTGCGTGATGATTCAGGTAATTGCGTGGTGATTCAGGTGATTGTGTGGTGATTCGGGTGATTGCGTGATGATTCAGGTGATAGCGTGATGATTCAGGTGATTGCGTGGTGATTCAGGTGATTGTGCTGCGCAGTATAAAAATCATAAAAATCTTATCATTGATCTCCATAATGTTGATTTTGAAATCAGTGCAGAGCAGACATTATTTGATACAAAAAAAAAAAAAGATTTTTTGATTTTAAAATAGAAATAAAAAAAACAAAGTCATTAAGATCAAGACCATAAACGCAAAAGCATATATATCAAGATTGTCTCTGTTATCAGTAAATCTGATTTGAATAAAATTTTCTTCACCTTGTCTAAACCAAATCAAATATTTAAAGTTTATAATATATCATTATTACGTCATTACAATTACACTATTCAAAAATTATTCTTTTATTAAAATGATTTTTTGCATTTTCCTATCAACCCTGCCAATTTTATTTAGAGCCCCATAATAAGCTCCACCTTTTTCGTGAACATTTTCTTGTCTTCTTAAGAAATTAAAACCCGTTCTCCTTTCAAGATAAAATAATGGCGCAAGGCCATGGGGCACGATAAGGACTAGAACTTATGTTTTATTAACTGTTATGGTAATTGAGGATGAGTCTTGGAATAGATGCAGCTTTGAATTTTATCTATAGAATAAAACTTTTTGTTAAAATTGGTACTACTAATATAAAAAATTTTAGTTTTAGATAATATGACCTTCACTAAAATATTTACGAGTTTTTTTGAAAATTATAAACTAAAAACTAACTACTATCTAATAATAAATAATTATAAAAACAATCAAATCGAGTATAACCAGTTACTAGTTATACTCGATATTATGATAATATTACTTAATATTCTAGTTACTGTAACTAGTATATTAAATAATATTATCATAATATTCAGTGTAAGTAAATAAAGGAAAATAATAAATAAAAATAATAATGTCAAGTAATTAAAATTAAATGCCGGGAACTTTTCTTAATTTTATTTGTACAAACTTATCAATAACGTTTTGAAAATCAAGTTTTCTTAAAATATCAGACTCAGAGCCCATTATCGCTAGTTGATTGAGCCTGTCTCCGTCCATAGAAGTACGCAATCTATTTTTTATGTAATTTAAATTAGAGAATGATCTTTCACTACTGCTGTTTGTAATCACAATAACAAGATAAATACGAAGAGCTATTTCAACATTAGGAAAACAATCTTTTACTTCCTTATTAAATTATATTTTATACATTAAATGTTCTTGAATAATATTGTGAAATTCACTGCTTTCATCTTTAAAATGTTTATAAAATTCTTTAAACTAAATAATTTCGTTTCCTAAGTGTTCATCAATATCATCCTGGTAAATTTTAACAAGTTTAATTGCTTCATTTTCAATTTCTTGGTTACTTAGTTGTTCTATTTTTCGAAGAAAGCCAAATCGTTGGTATACCAATTCATAAGCAGACAACCGTTTATCCAAGTTAGAAATAAACGTATCAATTACAGGTAAAAACTTTTGAATTTTGAATTTTTGAGAAGAAGTTAAATCTACCTCGGGTGTTTCATAAAAATCTATTGGGTTTAAACGGATATTTCTTTGCCGTTTACGGTGTTTCAAATAATCTGTTGTTTCCGAAATTTCTGCTCCTTGTTTTTCATATTGATCATAGTTATCACGTTTGGCTTGAACAAAATTCTTTAAAGACTTAATAGCAGATATTGCAGTATTAAGGTCTAATGTCGTATCTTGCAGTAATTTATTAGTTTTATCTACTCTTTCAAGGATATTATTCCAAAAAACCGTGTAAATTACGGTTTCAAGTGTGCACAATTTGTTGTATAAGCAATTTGCATCGCAACGCGTTTTTGTTGTTCGTTCAAAGTCATCAGCTATTTGAATTAGAGTACTTTTAAATTGTTTATAGCCTAGTATAAGAGCGTTTGTTGCATCAGATCTACATGACGTGCGTGTAGTATTAACTCGTTGTGGTACATGGATATGGGTTTTGGTAATTTCTAAACTTAGAGCTTTAACCAGTAGTTCATAACGTTTTGTTGATGCTGTAAAAAATACATATAACTGCTTTAAAAAGTCAAAAAATTCAACAGCAGCAGTACAGCACTCGGCTGCTGCTTTTCCTACCAAATTTAGGGAATGTTTAGCACATGGAATCCAGGAAGCTATTTTATTGTTTTTCAGAATTTTTGATTCGAGACCATTATATTTTCCACACATTGCAGAAGCATTATCGTACGATTGGCCTCTACAATTTTTTATGTTTAAGTCATATTTATTTAAAAAGTTTATTAAACCATCATACATATCTTGAGCTTTATGGCCTTGGTTTGACATAAATACCAAAAATGTTTCCACTGGTGTATCTTTTTCAATATATCTAAAAACTAATGTTAATTGATCTATATGACCTTCATCAGGTGTTGAATCTAATGAAATTGAAAAATATTTAGATATATATTTTATACGAGAAATTATTTCATTCAAAACATTATTTCCCATTATTTCTATTAATTCTTCACAGATAGTAGAAGATAAATAGTTAGTGTGCCCACTTCCACGATTTGCATGATTTTCGATATGCTGTTTAAGAAAATTATCATACTCAGCTAATAGCTCTAGAATTCCAAGATAGTTACCATTTTTAGACGAACCGACAATTTCATTTTTACCACGTAATGCTAAACCTCGTTCACATATAAATGTTATAACACTTACGAGTCTCTTGATTATATTACGCCAGTAACTCTTTACATCTTCACTTTGTTTTATAAGTTCATTGTTAATACGGCCTAATTCTTTTGAACGAACAGCTAAATTTATCACAGAATTTAAATGATCTTTGGAAGTTTCATGACTTATTAATCGATTATCTGCATGCTTCCAGTCACAGAAACCATCATGAGTAAATTGACTGCGTGTTTTGGACATTAATTTACAAACAAAACAAAAAATGCTACCATTGAATGGTGAAAAACATAACCATGAACGCTTAATCATTTGTCCGTTAGCAGTTTTTCGCTCAAACAATGATTAATTACATTTACGAGTAAACTTCACATCAAACTGTTTTTTTGATTTTTGTATAAATAATTCTTCATTACAATTTTGTAAATTTGAACTTCCTACTTTTGCCCAATAATCTATTAATTCTGTCATATTTTCAGGCCATAATCCTATATCTAAATTTAAGCTTTCATTTGTTTCTTCAACAATATTTTGAGGTGAAGGGTTTTCGGCTATAGTTACGAGTTGAGGCGGTAGAGCAATTTGATATGATAAGAAACTTTAAACTGATAAGACTTTTTTAAATTTATATTTATAATATTAATGCGTTTGATTTTCAATTTTTATTATTATTTTTTTAAAATTAATATATACCTAAGTGGCCAATATACGTATAATTTTTTTCGATTTTAAACAATTTTAATTAGGAAAGGTAAGTTTGAAGAGATAAGTATAGTATAGTACAGTGGTCGGCACCATATTTCCAAAGGGGCCCACTTGCAAAATTCTTGTTTTAGTTGCGGCCCACAGCAATAAATAAATTATATACAAAATAGGTTATATTACCTATATAACAGAATATAGTATAGAATTAGATTATAGAAATAATAATTGAATCAATACAAAATACATACTTAAGAAAAAAAACACATAAAACACAATTAAAAATTTGGTGAGTATTTTGTTGTTGCAGCTAGCACAAGGTCATTCAAATGAGTGTCAGTCAGTCTTGTTCTGTAAACATTTTTTATCATGGCTGAGAATGTTTGTTCGCATTGGTAACTAGTGCCATACATACAGATAAGTCTATTTGCATGTTTTTTAAGAACTGGAAAACGTTCCTTCGTGACAGCATGCCAGAAAATAATTAAATTTTCACCAAAAGTGCCATCTTCATCTTTTTTTGGTGCCTTTCTTCTCAACTCGTCGTCACATTGAAAGTTAATTAGTTCATCCTCTGCTTTTAAAATATCAGCTTCTTCAAAGTCCTTTAGAATACTAATATCATTCATATCAAAGTCAAATGGATAACACAAAAAAACCATATGCTTTTTTAAGTCTTCAAATTCATTAAATCTGTTTTCAAATTGATCATACAGAGCAGTCACTATTAATGAAAATGACGATAACATTTCCCTTGATGGTTGACATTCATTTAAAGTAGGAAAATGAGTACAACTACCAGATGCAAATTGAGTTTTGTACAAAGTAAGTTTTGTCTTCATCACAGTGATGTGGTTGATCAAATCACAAACCAGCACACGGCGGCCTTGTAATCTCTTATTCAGAACATTGAATTGTGCTGTGATGTCGCAAAGGAAAGCCAGTTTACACTTAAACTCTTCAATAGACATTGTAATGAATGAAAATTTTTGAGTTACCATGAACTGCAGTACACTTGGCAAACACTCCCAAAATCTGTTAAGAATATTTCCTCTTGATAGCCACCTAACCTGCAAAAAATAGACAAACATTTATTTTTGATTGTAATGGTAAATTATTTATTTTTTGTCTATATACCTCTAAATGAAGAAGAAGATCACCATGTTCATCTTCATTTTGTTACATTAGCGCACGAAATTAACGCCGTTTGAGTGCATTGGAACGTATATGATTGATTGTTTTTACTACAGCTGTCATTACATCATCAATTGTCGCAACTTTAGCACACAGTGCTTCCTGGTGTATCACACAGTGATATGACATAAATTTGTTTGGAAACTCACCACTATTTCTCAGCAAAGTAACAACTCCTCGAATTCTTCCAATCATAGCAGGAGCGCCATCTGTGACAACTGAAGATATTTTTTGAAGAGGCACTTTCCTATTTTTTAATATTTTGAACAATTTGTCATAAATGTCTTGTCCAGTTGTAGTTGTTTCCAGTGGTTCAATTCCAAGCAGCTCTTCAAATAAACAACAATTCGTAGTGATAAAATGTGCATAAACACAGAGTTGCGCTTTACCGACAAGGTCAGTAGACTCATTGAGAGCGATACTCACAAATTCAGTTTCTGACAGATTGTTTGACAATTGTTCATAAACATTAACAACCATTTTCTCAATTTTTCGAGTAACAGAAAAGAAATTTTGATGCTTCAATCGTGCATTCTTTGATTATTTCACCATCAGTAAATGGTTTCAGGTTTTTTGCTAATATCCATGACACCATATTAGAGGCACGAGTTTCACAATCAACACTGCTAGACATTTGTTGAAACAAATTTTTCTGTTTTTCTAAACAGCTTTTCAATGAGTCGTATTTTATTTTTCTGGTTGTTGAATCAAGAGGATATTTAGTATTGTACAATTCATGTTTTGATACGAAATGACGTTCAAGCTTGGTTCCTTTCAGTTCACTAACAGTCTCATTACATATTAAACATAGAGCATTGTTACTTGGTCCCTCAGTGAAGAAATAAATCAGCTCCCATTTTTCATTCCACTGACGTGCATATTTACGCTTCGCTTCATGTTTACCTGGCATATCTTTGTAAGTTAATGTGTGTATTTATCAGAGTTGCAACTTCTGAGTAAAGCATCCAAACTCGATAACCGGTTACTCGATAACTGGTTATACTCGAGTAATTTTTGGTTATTCAATTTCCAAATATTGCGTCTTAAAAAACCGGTTATTTAAAACAGTCTCATTACATATTAAACATAGAGCATTGTTACTTGGTCCCTCAGTGAAGAAATAAATCAGCTCCCATTTTTCATTCCACTGACGTGCATATTTACGCTTCGCTTCATGTTTACCTGGCATATCTTTGTAAGTTAATGTGTGTATTTATCAGAGTTGCAACTTCTGAGTAAAGCATCCAAACTCGATAACCGGTTACTCGATAACTGGTTATACTCGAGTAATTTTTGGTTATTCAATTTCCAAATATTGCGTCTTAAAAAACCGGTTATTTAAAACATTAAAGATTTGCCGACTATTTCTTTGATAATACTTATTTCGTAAAAAATCTAAACAATGTAGTATTTTTATTCAAGAAAAGTACAAAAAACATTCTAAAGACGATAACTTTTACCACTGGTATATTTGATATGAAATAGTTTTTACAGCGTTAAATTAATTAAATTGTTGTTTGAGTTACTTCATCTGAACAAATTCGAATGTTCTAATTATTTTTGACGTGCTTTTCGAATGTTTTTATTTTTGTAGAGTAATTTTTTAGCATGATTTAACTTTTAAGTATAAGGATCTTATTTAAAGTCTTAAAGTGCTACAGTGTTAGAGTGTATTAAAATTATCTTTTTACTATGTCTAAAATGACAAGATCTGGTGTTAGGGAGTATTTTATAAGGAGGCTTTATAATTTTTACAGCCTGGAAAACAACTAAAAGGCCCACAACTACACTACTTTGTATATTATGCAGTTAGGTGGCTTGGGACCCACAAATTATGTAGCAAAGGCCCACAATTGGGCCACGGCCCACAATTTGCCGACCTCTGGTATAGTATGTATACATGAAAAAAATATTAATTGTAATATTTATTATTTAAACTACCTAACGTGCATATATTTTATTATCATATGCTATTAAATATAAAAAATAAAAAACATATATTATTAAAAGTAATATTTATTCTTTGTATAGTAATTGTAAATTTAAACTTTGAATTATCCTCAGAAGAAGAAGAAGTTGTGTTGGGCTGTGTTATGAAAAACTCTGTCATTCGCCTAGTTTTTGAAATTATTTCCGTATTTTTTTTATCTTTTTCTTTTGCCAATTTTCGTTTATCTGCACCACTCATATAAACTCGCTTTAATTTATGACGATCTTCTTCCATTTTTAAATTTTAACACTATTCACTGGTTAACTTATAATTTAAGAAAAAAATAAAGTCTGTAACTATTGTCTATTGTGTATGCAACTGTTGTTAACTGACGTCTGACATGCAATAAGTGCAACGAACAAATAACGATAATTTATCAACAGACAGATAGTCTTTAATGTGTATTTTATATTTCCGAAAACCCACACGTGTATATTTAGAATCACATTTACTAATATTATTACAATCGACGGTGCACACCGATCGCGGACGGCATAAACTTATCTTGATTTTTAGAGACCATTCATTGTCAATAAACGTAAATACATCTATTATTAGTTAGTAAAATAAAATTTTTTTAATGTCCAAAAAAAATTCAATATTATTTAATTAAATATGTGTAAATATAAATAAAATATTTTTTCTGTATTCTAATTTAAATATCATAAAATTGTGGGGGCCCCGAATTTGTGGGGGCCTAAATCCGGCCCTGGATGTCACTTGTCAGTCTTCTTTTAAATAAAATTGCAAAGTTTACGTTATGCTACAAAGTCCCTTTGAAAGTAAATCAGCCGCAAGTGGAATGCATAAATTTGCTTCTTGGTCAATCGGAATTTTAGCTGGATATTCTAAAACAAAATGAGTGTTTTAAAATCATTTATTAGGAGATTTTTCTAACGGGTGGTTTCCTTCCTAATAGCCTGGGCGTAAGTTTAGAAAAAGCAGAAAAAAAATGTTACGAAATAAAAATATGATTAAAAAAAAACGCGGTAAAAAAAAAAAAAAACCGCGTTATAAAAAAATAAAAACGCGGTACAAAAAAAATGTAAATGAAGCGGTACAAAATAAAATTATGATATAGAGTTAATAAAAAAACTTGTCTTTAACTTTTTTGAAAATAATTTTTTTTATTGTCAATTGTTTTTCAAAAAACCGAAATTGCGTCGCTAATAAAAAACTAAAATCATTTGTTTTTACTTTAAAATAGATAAAGAAAATCAATCACCATATGCTATATTTGTGATCTTCAAACTATATATGGTTAATTAATGCATGCTATTTATACGATCCATATCGCACCGAGATCAATTATTTACAAATTTTTAATCGAGTCCGAGAATCAAGTCTTATTAGATATATATTTAAAAAATTGATTTTTATTTAATACATAATCTCAATCGTTTTACGTTTCATTAAATTACATTTTATATAACTTTTATGCGTACTTGTATTATCAACATTATTATATAGACAATATATTAATATACAAAAATGTTATACACAAAAAATTATTATACGTGTTTTATTGAATATTTAAGATAAAACCTATAGAATTCTTATAAAATTAATTATTAAATTCTATTTTCCTTGCTGATAACGATTTTTGTTTACAATCAAAATTTTACTATGAAAATAGAATTTACGTTGAAGATAGTTATGACAATGACGATTTTCATGTTGAAGATAGTTTTCAAAATAACAATAGATTTTTATGTTGAAGATTTAACAATAAAAGCTTTGATGGTTTTAAAATTTTTACTTTCTATTTTTATTTTATCAATATATATATATATATATATATATATATATATATATATATATATATATATATATATATATATATATATATATATATATATATATATATATATATATATATATATATATATATATGATAGTAATAATTATAACGATAATAATAACAATAATAAAAATAGCAACAACAACCATAATAATGATTTAATTAAAGTTTGATGATTTATTAAAAGATATTTAGCATTATGCTTTATGCTACAAAGTAAATAAACTTCAAGTTACTTTATGATTTTCAACAGCATTTAATTTATATAAATTTTTTTTTGAATAAAATTACTTTTGAACTTAATTAGATTTTATATTATAGTACGATTTTAGTACGTAGTTAGTACGATTTTAGTACGTATTTAGTACGATTGGTTTCATTGCAAACAACATTTTTTATGAAGTGATGCGACTTGAAGATTTTTTGAAAGCAGTTCCAACTAATTCCAAATAAAGTAATTTGAATTTTTAAATATTTTAAAATTAATTTTGAGCTAACTGTAATTGTTTCTTAAGTAATTTTTTATGCTGATACTTGTAATGGTGATATACTTCTATAATATTTTTAATGTTTTTTTTTTTTTAGTAAAAGTAACCTATTATTAGTTGTTTGAAAAAAAATTTTTTCCTCAATGCGTAGAGCTATACCAGCGGGCACGCGTTGTCCGGGCACATGCGGCAGAAGGCTAACGGACGTCCAGACATCCGTAAGACGTTTGACGGGCATCCCTCGGACGACGCATATCCACTGGGATGGCTCCATTGCTCTTGTGTTTGTTTATATTTGAATAATCAGGTAAGGTTTTGATGCACCGTTGTTGTATTAAAACCTAAACTGGTTTGTAGTTTTAGTTGGAGTTTGTTCAATTTATTCAAAGAAAAAAAAAGTTTCTTAACCTCAGTCTTTCCAACAAAGGCAACGAGTTATTTTGGATTAAAGTTTCAAAGCTAAAGTGTTCCCTGATCGCTAAAACTTTTCATCGAGCTGCACAGAACTTTTCCTTGTGTTGTAGGGGATGTTGATCTTCCAATGGCCGTCAAATTCATTTTTTTTTCTAATTTTGTACAAGTATATGAAATTGCTTATCCCTCTATGACATAATAATCTGAGCAAAAAAATGTTATTGGGTGTTTATTTGAAACAGATGGTTCAAGTAAACCTACAGTAAGATTTATTTTTATTTATCAGCGTTTTAATAAACAGGTTTTACCAAACACATTCATCCATAAGGGCCAATATTTTTTCATTATTGAATTGCGTCCAATTTTAACTATAAAACAATCACATTTTCTCCCTCTGATAACTCAGGTATTCTAGTCTAAATTTTATAGCGTATGCCTAGTAACTATAGTACCATAATAAGATAACTAAATTTTAACGACAAAACATATTAGTATATATTTTACTTTCACGGTTACGATCACATAGTAAAGTAAGGGTTATTCTCAGCACACTTTTTTTAACATTTTGAGCAAAACGTTCTAGGAAGGTTTGGATTATTTGCTGAGTATTCTTTCCAGAATATAACTTTGATAAGGTTTGAGTATTTTTTTATTTTTTATTTAAATATGTATTTTAGTCGTTTTATGATTATTTATTCTTAAATCCTTTTCTTGATGCAGCAGATGAAATTTTTTAACAAAGTCAATATGTTTTGTCGCATGATTAGCATTTTAAATGAATACTTTAAACAAAAACTTCTAATACGCATTTACAATGTTGGCATCGATCACACGTCGATCCGATTAATTAAGTTTCAATGTAATGACCGAAAACTTGTTTTCTGTTCATTTGCTAATACATATGAGGAGTTATTAGGTTACAACGGCTTGCTGTTGCTAATTGCATACTAACAATTAGATAATTGTTAATATGCAAAAATCAATTATACCATTGTAAAAATATACTTTACATAAAAATAGCAAACAAAACATAAAAATAACCTGACAAAATTTTTTTTTGAAATCAAACATAATAGATTTCGTAATCAAACATAATAGATCTATACCGTATTCACTTGCTATAAAAATTTGATAGAGTTTTAATGCTCTTTAATTAACTCCCTCCAATTGTAATCTATTAACATAACAATTATGTTTAATTGTAATCTATTAACATAATAATTCTTTTTAATTGTAATCTATTAACATAATAATTAAGTTTAATTGTAATCTAATAGTAAAAACTAAAATAATAGAAATCAACTTTTAGTTTTTAAATTTTTAGTTGTTGACGACTTTGTGGTGTTTGAGACTATTTTTCAATACCTCTCCCCATTTTCGCTCTTAGGGTATGGGTTACTAAAAGACTTTTTTGTGTGTTATATTAAACAAGATTAAACTAAAATTTCTCGTTTAAAACTTACGACTATTCAATTTTATTTCAGATAAATGAGAGGGTATTTTAAAGTTCACATGATCGTTATATTGCATAATATTAACATTAAATATTAACATAATATTAAATTTTGAACGAAAGTTTTTATTTTTTTAATGAAATTTAAAATGCCTTGATAAATTTCAATCTGATTTATGATAGAACTTAAAAAAATTATGATCTGAGGATACGTAATTCCAGGATGGTATTGGGTCGGGGTTGATTTAGCTCCTCCTCATTTGACACCAGTATCAACATCCTAGAAATTTAAGTATACCACATGCTTCTTAGTTTTCCATTTTAAGGAATCTACACTAACAAATTTCTAAGACACTCGCTTAAATCACGTAATTTCCCACTAGGCTCCTGTTGAAAAAAATTTTTTTTTTTTTTTCATTTTTGGTATAAAGAGAGTTTTCAAATGATGAAAAAAAAAATCTGGGGACGTGTTGCAAGTTCTTAAAGCATTCTCCCATGCACCGTGACCATTAGATCTTGTTTTAAGGGACCGTGATACGATCTAATGGTCTTATTATTGGTGCTTATTTAGATCTTTTTTGATCTTTTATTAATATAACTCTAAAAAAATACCTTAACTTGAATAAAATCTGTGATTTCATATTAGTTTTTCAAAAGATTCCGAGGACTTCTAAAACATAAAGTGTCCTTGCCTAAAATCGAGAAGTTTGTATTCTCTATAAATGTTGCTAAATTAGATGAAGCAGCTAATAAGATGAAGCAGCTAATTAGATGAAACATAAAATAATACTTTTTAAGTATTATTTCATTACATAACAGCTTCTTTTTTTTAATTATGTTGTAATTATGTTTTTTTTAATGACTGTTTTTATTTTAGGAAAAAAAAAGGTGGAGTAGAAAATTGGAATTAAAAGTTGGAAGTAAAAATGAACGATGTTAAAGTGTTTGTAAAGTATTGCAATTTTACGACCCAACTCTTTGGATTTTCTGAATACAGCCAAATACCGAGTGATTTAGATCTCTTAGAAATGTTATTTATAGCCACAGCAAATGTTAATCAAAGTGACTCTTTTTTGTTTTCTTGTAACACGGAACAAAAGTTCGCTGATAAACTTATTACTGATGACGAAATGGTTAACTTTCAAGTGACAAAAAATTATGAAAACAATGAAAATGTAATCATTGAAATTTATCTTCCGGGGGATGAAAAGAAAATGAGTTTAGTTTACCATGAATTTTATAAAATTTTGCACACGCTGGCAAACGCAAAATCCTTTTACATATTTTAGGTATCAATAAATGAAAATAAATAAATAAACGTCGTTAAAAAAAAAGGTTTGTTAAACTTGGTACAAAAAAATTGTGAATGGTTTGTTAAACATGCTAAAAACGTGATTTGGTTTGTTAAACTTGCAAAAAATGAGATTGGTTTGTTAAACTTGCTAAAAAAAAAAAGATGTGATCGTTAAACATGGAACTATTTTATATTTTTAACTAACTTTTGTGCTTATTTCAGCTTTGTTAATATGAAATAAATATACCTAACTACCCACAAACTAGTTTTTAGTGTCAAAAAAAAAGCGTGACATTTCACAAATGTACAATTTGCTATTTTTATAAAAGAATATAAGAAATATAAAAAAAATTATGAGAAATTTTTATTTTATTTTTAGGGGAGCCCGCTACACCCCCCCCCCCACAGCCCTTAAGCGGGAGCAACAACTTTATAATATACTCCCTTCACATATTTCATCCAAATTTATATTCACGGACTAATTTCAAACTTCATACAATAATCTCTTCTTTTTTTTAAATTATAATCATTTTGAGGGTGCTGTACACTTTGAAAGGTCATAAAAACTGAGCACTAAAAGGATATTGCATGAAATTTGAACTTTGTTGATGAATATAACGGTAAAAAAATGATAAAGCAAATGTATATATATATATATATATATATATATATATATATATATATATATATATATATATATATATATATATATATATATATATATATATACATTTTCTTTATCATTTTTTTACCGTTATATTCATACATACATATATGGAAAATAAAAATACGTAATTTTTGCAACTTCAAGTTTTTACGATATCGCAATCATCAGGTGAATTAGTAAGGAGCGCTTCGAACTAATCTTAAAAATTAAAGGAATTAATTTTCGTGATGAAATTTATATGAAATGCCTACTCTGTTTATATGAAAAACTAATCAATTAACTTTTATCAAAAATCCAAAGATCTACTGATTCAAAAAAAATTTGTCACGAAAACAAATTCCTATTAAGTAAATACAAACCTGAAGCTTAGATCCACGCGCTCGTAACAATAGTTTTATGTAATAGTTTTACGTAATAAGTTCCATTTCTATATTAATATTTTAACGGGAAAAAAAATGTATTTCACCAGATGATTGCAATAGGATAAAAAAAATCACGTAGTTTTATTTTCTACATATATATTATATTAAAGCTCTGATTCAATTCATTGAGTACTTTCTTGATTGTATATGCACTCCAAAAAAAATCACTACTCACACAAACACAAATACACACACACACACACACAAACACACACACAAAATCAACTAAAAAAAAACTAAAAAAAATAAATAAGGTCCTCCTTTACATCCATTTGCCAACTGCCTAATAAAGTTCTAAATTTGTCAACTGCAAGTGCAAATTTGCCGATTAAAACAACAACAATTAAAACAACTATATTATTCGTTTATCAAAACTTAACTTAAATCTCTTTATCAGCATCAGAAACATCAGCTCGCTTAATTAATTTTGTATATCGTTTTTCAAATTCAAAACCACTTCTGAGAGAAAAGAAAACCAGAAATGAAAGAAATGAAATGTATACGAAATGTTTATAATGTTTTATGTTTCATGATTAAATGTAAAAATTATTTATCTCCTGATGTATTTATAAACCTTTATTATGTAAAATCCATTAACAAATACAATCTTTGCTATGGGAAAAATCTACAAGAACCTAAACTAAATTTCTGCCAAACTAAATTTGAACAACTAATTATTTCTTATCGCGATCCTTATTTATGGAATAAAATAGTTTTGCCAAATTTTGATTTGCCTTTGAAATGGACTTTAAAAGAAGTTTAAATTAAAAGAAGTTATCTTTTCAGCAGAAAATATTTTTTTTGTTTTTAGTTCTTTTGTTTCATATATTTTATCCAGTATATTTATATTTTAAATGCACAGTTATATATAGTATTATGTTGATTTATTTTTATTGGTTAATTTGATTTTATTGTTATTATTACTATTATATTTGATATTTTTATTGAAGGTAATTAAATTTACAAACAAAAAAAAAACAAAATTTGCCGATTACTTTTCTAACAATTTGTTGAGGAGTTAGACACCCTCGACGCCCCGTAGGGACGGCCCTGCATTTAGCGATATTTATATTGCAGCCGTTTTTCATAACACCTTAAGATGTTTATTACGTATTTCGAGAAAAACGCAATTAAAAAAAAAATTATCACGAGAAACTTATCGTAAAAATTTTAGGCTGCAATTGTTATTGAATGAATATTTTTTAGAATTATGAAAAAGTTCATGAAAATTATGAGTTTCAAAAAACTTTTTACAATGAGTTTCTCCTAATAATTTTTTGCTACAATTTTGCTAAAATTTGCCTTCAATTTGTAGGCATCTACGTTAGCTTATTTTGTAAAAAAGTCCGTTTTGAATTTTTTTACCTGAAGGCGTTTTGAAAAATGACTGCAGTATAGAAAATTAATAAGAAATTCTTTATTTGAAACCTTGCTTAAAAAAAAGATACTATATTTATTCAATAATGTTTATTGAATATCGTATTTATTCACTAATATTTATTGAATATCTTATTTATTCAATAATGTTTATAAATCATGAAGACAAACTAGGATAAATTAGTTTTAGATTTGTAGATAAAACCAGGCTTGTATAACCCAAAAAAATTTTTACGGCTCGGCTCCGGCTCCTAAAGAGTGTCTAGCTTCGGCTCAGCTCCTGGCTCAGCTCCCGGCTCGGCTCCGGCTCAGCTCCGGCTTCCTACTTTATAAACAAAAATCGCAAAATTTGGAATATTTTTTTTGATCACATTTGCCAACCCAAATCCAAACTAATTACAGCAATTAATTTTTAACTAACTTTCATGATTATAAAGTTAATGTATTACTATCAGTACTCTTAGATTTGAAAAGAAAAATGTTAAGGGTAAATATACAATTTTTTCATATTTACCCAAAACTAGAGTTTTTAGTTCTAATTTTAGTTCTAATTCTACCCAGTGGGAACAACACCTACAAAAAAGTCGTCTTTTGAACGTTCCAAGGACTTCCAAAACGTTCAAAAGAAGTCCAAAATGTTAAAAAAACGTTTAAAAGACGTCTTTCTTACGTCCCGTACCCACTGGGTAATATAATTTTTAAGATATGAATAACCTTCAATCATTAAATCAAGCATCAAATATTTAACAGCATAATATCAATATAAAAATGTAATATAAGGCAATATATGTAATACTGTAGGAATATTTCCATCTATAATATACTTGTTTTTTCTTAATAAAGCATATTAAGAAGTGCTATTGAAGGATACTATTTTATTGAGTGCAACATTGTTCAAATATTCGTTTTTATTACGTTTTGGCAAGACTTTAGTGGTTTAAAAAAATATTTTCAAAAAAATAGAAATTCAATAAAAATTTATTCAACAAATTAGTTAAAAAATGCATGAATAAAAATCGTCGACAATAAAAAAACAAAAAACATTCAATTCCTTTAAAAAAACACAAGAGCCGCTCTATTTTTGCGACACCAGCTTTGGCTCCACCAAAAAACAGCAGCTCACCAGCTCCACGGCTCTGGCTCGACTCCACAAGCCTGCATATAAAAAGGACACTAAAAACACTATATGCTGCTGTAAACTATAATTTACCGATAACTGTGATTTGCCGTGAATAGAACGATCTTTATAATTGATTATATATGTTACATGCTTCTGTTGTAGAAAACAGAGACTTCAGTTTACATTCAGTGCCACTACCAAAAGCATTACCCCAAGCAGTTTTGCATAGTTAGTTTAACAATGAATAAATTCAAAGTTGTAATAAAGTGAATTCATTTAAAACACTTCTTACTTCTGATAGTTTTAGCTAATTTGTAAATTAATCTATTGGTATAATATTTCAATGTAAGATTTTCAAAAATTAAGAGACCTAAAAAGTTTTCAACTTTAACTTTTTTCACTTAAATAAATTGAAGTTTGAACAAATTCTTAAGTGGAGTTTTCAAAGAATCAACTTTTGGTCCGCCCTTGTTTTTAATTTATATAAATGATGCAGTCCAAAAATCTTTTACTTAATTTGCATTCATTATTAAAAATATTTTAAGTTCTTTCGCTTTTGAGCTACCTGACCTCATTTCCCTGTTCAATAAAGGTACTACATAGTTTAATTTGCAAATTTTAGAACCTTCAGGTTCAACATTTGCCTCATTGAACGATTTAGTACATATGCCTAAATGAACCTTCCTTTAAAGCTTCTACATCTTAAATAATAAATTAATTAAGTAGTAGATTCTTAGGATATCTTGTTGACATAATTTATTCTGGTTTCCTCAAATTAAATATATACAGACTAAAATCACCAAAATTGTTGATATTATATATCGAGTTTGCCTATATGTCAATAAACAAAGTCTAAAACAAGTTTAATTTAGGCTAATTCATTGTTTAAAACAAGTTTAATTTAATTCATTGTTTTATCAGCTTTGTAAACATGTCATAGGCTCCATAGTCAACCATCAAAACATAAAAAATTTTTAGCTAACAAAACTATTCTTGCAGAACTACACAAAGGATAAGCGTGAGCACGCTGAAACTTTGATAAAAGATATGAAGTTGATGGATGTGTAAATAAATATTAATCAGCATTAAATTTTTATGCATCAGTTCAACAATAAACTGTATTTTAAAAACTTTAATAACAAGTTTCAAATAAATATAAATGAAAATTATTATCTAAGAGCACATATTAGTAACACATATAAGCTACCTCGGAAATTTAATAAATACACGGAATGTAGGATTCAAATGTTTGGTAAAGTTGTAAAATTCAATTAAGTTTCTAACAAAAAAATTAATTTTAAACTTGAGAAATGTTTGAGTCAAAGTAATTAAACTTGAGAAATGTTTGAGTGAAAGTAAAACTTGAGAAATGTTTGAGTCAAACTAATGTGAAATTATTTTATCCTTTTTTTAAGATTTTTTTTGTCTTTATTTAATGTACAAATCTGGACAGTACTTTCATGCTTACAAGGGTTTTTAAAATAATTACTATATTTTATTGAAAATTTTTATGAATTGGTAAGTGTTAAAAGGGCCGAAGTCCAACAATGTAAACTTTCAGGAAGCTTAAAAAAACTGTACTACGCCCTTTACGCCCTGAATAAATATTTGTTAGTGGTTAAATAATTTTTTAGAAGGGGATAACGTTTTTCACCTTAAAAGCAAACATATTTTAAATTATTTTTTTTTAAATCAAATCAAATGTATTCTGAAATAGTTTTTACATTTCATGGAATATTTACATATAGTACAAGTACTAATTTTAAGTAAACACCATAATAAGAAACTAAAATACCAAACTAAAAAAAAAAAAAAAAAAAAAAGGTAAAACAGTACAATACTTAAACGAAAAACTTTATGGAATAATAATTAAGAAGTTTGATAAATTTAGGACAAAATTCAAATTACTTTTATACATCTATCTAGAATAAAAAACTTTTATATATCTAATTAAAATATAGCAATAATGAAAAGTATATTTTAATAATATACAGTAACAACATTGTAAATAGTATATAATATAATATATAAGTTTCAGTAATAATAATAGGCATTAATAATAAAAACTCCAGTTATTGGTAATAATAATCAAAATAATAATGATACTAATAATAAAAATAACAATTCTATTAAAAATAATAATAATAAAAATAATATTAATAGTAATAATAACAACAATAGCAACAATAATAATAATAACAATATTAAAAAATAGCAATATTTATAATAGTGAGAGTTGGAAATAGAATAATGATATTAATTTGAAAAAAGTTAAGAAAAAGCAAGTATTAGAAGTAAATAATCAGCATTGAAATGAAGAAAGTAGTAGAAAAAGTTTTTAGAAAAGATAGTAGTTATAAACTACCATTAAAATGAATAAGGTTAAGATGGATACTAGATATTTAGAAGTAGAGCAGCATAAAAATTAGGAAGAACACTTGTTTAATAAAAAATTAAATAGACTGTTTTTAAATTTTGGAAAATGATTTTAACTGTGAGGGGAGACTATTTCATGTGCATATGCTCTGATATTTAATCAATTCATGTCCATAACAAACAGTTTTATGTTAGGTATAGATAATTTGAAGCTTTTAGCTGATCGAAATTGGTGAGGAGTATTTTTTTTTATAAGTAAAAAAATCAGTAAATGGAGGAGGTAAGGTTTTATGTTACTGTTTCTAAACAAACAAACAGTTGGAGTGTTGAATAAGGTCTTTTAACTTAAGTATCTTTGATATGTAGAAGAGGATATTTGGGTCAGAGTTAAAATGCTGAAAATAGATTATTTTTAGGGCTTTATTTTGGAGGTGAGATCATTTTTTAAGTGTTAGAGATTGGGTTTGTCCCCATATTTGACAAGCATATCTAAGATGAGACTCAAAAACCATATGACATATATTAAGAAGCGTTTCAAGATTAAGATAATGTCGAACTTTGGCCAACATACTGTTGGACCTATTTAGTTTCAATGCTAAGTCTTGAAGATGGAATGCAAAACTTAAATTAGAATCAATTTTGATACCAAGATACTTGATTAATTTCACAGTATCTATTTTTTAACCACTTAATCTAAAATTCAGGTGCTTTTTAATTTTTGTTTGACTTGATTTAAAGATAATAATTCCAGTTTTTTTAGAATTAAGTGATAATTTATTGGATTGGCCACTGGAGAAGATTATCTAAGTCATGGTTTACATTTTTGTTTATCTTTTTAAGTGGTTTGTTTATTAAAAGCAGATTGGTGTCATCAGCAAAGTGGTAAGCAGTGGAAAACTTCAGAGAGGTAATAAGATCATTAATAAAGAGAAGAAAAAGCAATGGACCTAATACAGAGCCTTGTGGGACACCATTTGTCCCATTAATTCATTCCCATCAGATTCTATCCCATTAATAGAAACAAATTTTGTTCTATTTTGAAGATAAGAAGAAAACCATTGGAGTGTTGTGCCGCTGATACTGTAGTACTCCAACTTTCTGATTAGAATGGAATGATCAACTGTATCAAAGGCTTTTTGGAGATCAAAAAAAGCACCACATGCAAACAATTTATTGTCCAAAGCTGTTCTAATTTTTTCAGTTATATTAGTGTATGAGCCACTGAACGACTGTTTCTAAATCCATACCAATTTCCACAAAGACACTTGAATCTCTCCAGAAAATTGTAGAGGCCATTGCGCATAGCTTTCTCAAATAGCTTGCTCATACCCGAGAGAAGAGAGATTGGGTGATAACTAGAGTAATCCAGTAAAGAACCTTTTCTAAATATTAGTGTCACTTTAGCTATCTTAAGAAGATCTGGGAAAACTCCATTTCTAAATGAGTTATTCATAATTATGGATAGTGGCTTTGAGATTATGTTTGGAATAAGCTTAAGAATAAATGTGGGAAGACTGTTTGGGCCCAGACTTTTTTTTTTGAAGTTTCATTATGAGACTCGACACCCCAACTTCAGTCACTGGCTCAAAGAAAAAAGAACTTTTATTAGGATTTTTTAGAAAGTCTCTAAAATCATATTTAGGGATGACTCTTTTGTTTATTAGATTCTCTTGGATAATAGCAAAGTAGTTGTTAAAAATATTAACAATTGTGGTTGGATCAGAGATGACTTTATCATTTATATTGAGGTTGAAATAGTTATTGTATGTAGTAGGTCTGATGTTGATAATTTCTTATATTCCTTTCCAAGTTCTCTTAATGCTATTTAGGTTGTTGTTGAAAAAGGAAATATAATCCATTTTTTTGGATTGTTTAAGTAAGTTGTTAATTTTATTTCTGTATTACATAAATTTATCAAAGAGTAGATTTCTTGTTTTAATATTGTTTGATTTAACAAATTTTTTATAAATGACATTTTTGGTTGAGATGGATTTAAGAATACCAGCGGTCATCCATGGTTTAGATTTAAGTTTAATTTGTTTTTTTTTTAGTACTTTGTATGGAGCATGTCTGTTAAGAACTTTTTCAAATATAATTAAAAAATTTATCATTGATTTATTTAAATTTTTGTCTTTTATTTGCACCTCCCAGTTTATACTAGATATATCTTGTATAAAGGTGTCAGTCTCAAAGTTTTTGAAGCATCTTCTAGAGATTTTTATATTCTTTTTTTTTGTGTGTAATACCAGGAATACAGAGGAACTGGGCCATGTGGTCTGAAATAGAAACTGTTAGATTGCCAGAGATTGTTTCAGGAGAATATGAGTTTATAAAAATATTATCAATGAGAGTTTTGGTTTTTGAAGTTATACGTGTTGGAAGTATAATGGTTGGGAGAAGCGAGCAAGAGCATAATGTTTGAAGATAATTAGAAAAAATAGGAGATTCTCTTTAATTACTTAAGTCCATGTTGAAATCACCCATTAATATAATACTTTTTTCATAAGTTAATTTATCAAGTAAAGGAGAAAAATGGTTCGCAATGAATTGTTTTGGATTTAAAGTTGGGTGACGATATATGCAGCCAAATAAAGTATTGGTTTTATGAGGGTTAATAGCTTCAACAAAAACTGATTCCAGAAAATTTGAGGCATAGGTTGTAAGATCATCACGAACTACATAGTTATGATCAGAGCTTAGATAAAGAAGAGCGCCACCTTTTTTGACTCAGTAAGACAATGTTCAGTGTTAAAAGAACCTATAAACCAATTAACGCTGTGGACTTCAGCCCTTTTAACATTTAACAAATAGTTACTGATTATTTGATTTTGATTTTAATTTTGGGCTATAGAAAATAGTATCCTAAACTGAAATAGATCTTCAACAAGTGCTTTTTTATGAGTTGTTTACAAATTTAAAAAAAAAATAAGAAAAAAAGGTTTATTTCAGCAATTTTATCAGCTATGCTTAATCATTTTCCTTAACATCTTCTGCTTCTCCATCGTTGTTTTTTACTGTAGGCCATTGCAGTAGTTAATTATAAGTCAATATGATCATACGGGATATATTTAATACACTTTCTTAAGTCATTCAATTTAGCAGATCTTTTTAGAATTTTTCCGTTTGGGTAAATAAGCTGTTCTAGGAGGTTCACACTTTTTTGAGTATTTTTCTTACCTTAAAAGTATGTTTGACAATAACATTTATAATTTCACTGGCTTCACATTGACCAATAATGTCACAATTGAATTGAAAATGGTGAAATTTGCTTATTGCAAACTGAGTTTGTTGGTTTCTGGATTTACTAACTATTTTGACTGTGGTAATGTTTCTTTTAGAGTGGACTGGCCACCAACTTTTAACATCGTAAATCAGAGATGAACTCTCTAAATCAACCACTAAACACTTTTTTAAATTACTACTTTATAGAATAATTTTTTTATATCTTGAACGCTGTACACTCTTTTATGCCTTCTTATTTCTTTTTATAATCAAAATGTCTTGGTAAAGAGGAAAAAGCTGTATCTTCTGATTGGGAAAAAATTGGTTGACCTTTTTAATCCATTTATTGTCAGTAAGCGACATAAAAAATATAGAAAAGCAAGAGTTTTTATGTTTCCCATTAACATGAAAGTTGAGTTCATCATACTCTTGAGGAATAGTTGACAGGTAGTGCAAAAGAAAACAGCAAGTTTCGTTTGGAGACTTTCTAGTCTGCCCCTCGTTGTAAAGGTAGTGTTTCACAACATATCTCTTCACATCATGATCTAAAAAAAAATGTTGAATAATGCACTAATCGTTCTCTGTTTAGATAGCATAAAAATTTAAATAAAAAGAATCCAAGAAAAGTAAATAGTCTGCAAGAAAAATGCCAAGTTTAAATAAGCATTGTATTTAGAAATACATAAATGTGTCAGTAGAGCAGAACAGGACACAATGGTCATACGGTCAGGTCGGTCAAGTCAAGTTTATTTAAAGACTAAGCGCTTTAACGAGCTAAAAATCTAGTTTAAGGTTAGTAGTACGTTAACTCTCTTTCCAAAGAAAAATCATGTTTGTTGCGTAACATAAGGAGTTAAATTAATATTTTGACTATTTTTAAAGCTAAAAAAAGTTTTGAACAGTTTGTTTGAAAAGTTTGTTAGACGTGATGATGTTCAATGTTGTTAGACAGTTCTGCAATGTGTAAACACCAAATATAAAGCAATAGTCTAAGAATGTTTTTTTAATACATAATATTACTCAGTAGTGGTTTATTTGTTGAAAAAGAAAATTGTTTATGCTATAAACACAACGATGGGACAGTTCGGCCCAACTTAAACTGGGTAAAACGTAAAAATTGTTCAAGGTTTCCACATATGGCAAAACCTTAAACAATGTTTTTATTACTTAACTGTTTTGTTTCGTAATATTTTGAAATGTTTTAAAATAATAACAATGTTCGTATTTGTTTTTTATTTTCAAAACAATAAACACTTTAATAATAAATAAAATAAATACTCTGTTTTACTAAGAATTTAAATGTTTTATGTTATAAAATATGCAAGGTTAAATAAATAAGTTTAAAAGTACACAAAAGAATTGATCAAAAACTATGTTCTAATTATCTTCTTTCTATAGGGTAGGATAAGGAGGAGATTGTCTAAGTGGGGGTAATCTAAGCCTATTTTTACCTATTTCTGACTTTGAGCAAAAAAAATGTATATAGTAAAACAATACTTTTTTGGAAGAAACTTTTAAATTATAATCAGACATCATTTTTAATAAACTACATCAAAAAAGTTTATACATAATTTTTAAAGATGTCTAAGGAGCACTAATTTGAATTGTATTCTATAGACACATATATACCCTGTTTAGTGGAGTAATGAAGGTTTAAGTTACATTTATATCTTTTTTCAATGAAATATACCAACTTATAGTTAAATTTGACTGAGGTCATTGAGTATGTATTATATTTAAATTATTTGATCAAAAGTTTAAACATAATAATACTTTAATAGATGTTTTAAACTTTCACTTGTTCAAAGCGCTAAACTAGAAACGCAAAATGAATATCCCTGTTAGCTAATTTCCAAAGAATGCATAGCATTCTTGATTTCCATAGTTTTATTTTACGAATTTTCTTAATATATAGAATAAATCATATTATAATTCTCCAAATTGAATATATGATATTCAAATTTAAAAGTTGAAGTACTTATAAAAGTAAAACCATGGTGAAATTATGTTTAAGGAAGAATTTAAAGCAAAAGCTTAATTAAAAATAATCTAAAATTTTTAGTAATATATATTAGAGGTTCATTATTCTACAAAAATGACATGTTTTTATAAAACGAATTTAGCGTGCAATTCTTCAAAACTGCTACGCTACGTTATCTGCTAGATTTAATTGAAAACATGATATTATTATATCTTTAATGATCATCTTAGGGAATCCATAGCAACATGACTCCAGAAAAATTAATGCAGAAACACAGTCAGACTTCTAATTTGTACTAATTTTCATTTTAATGGTATTTACTGTTTTATAAGCATTACATTCTTTACGACACAAAACATATTGACATATAGACCCACATTACCCCACCCAAAAATGTCAATTTTTTTGAAAAAAACTATGCATCGTTTTGCAATTATCAAAACATCATTAAACAAACGAAAGAAAAGTTAAGAATTAAAAAAGAAGATATTAAAAATAAAATAGAATTTGAGATATGTCATAATCAAGTAACTGTTTTTTTAAAATAACTTTGAAAGTTTGACGTGAAATTATAGTTTTACTTTCAATTGGAAGGAATGAGTTCACAAATGTGGCCCTCGGTATGTTATTGAGAAATTAGACTGTTTTAATAAGGTTTTTGGTACCTGATAGTTATGCAATGAATGCTTTGTTTAATATTTATGATTTATAATAACAAAAAAGTCGTCAAAAAAATTTGGCAGCATACGATATTTAAATCTAAACATGAATAAAAGAATACTGTAAATATTTAATTGATAAACATTAAGCACTCCAAGCTTTCTAAGCAGTGGATTGGCACTGGTGTATTTATTAGCATTTAATATAAGGCGGCTTGCTTGTTTTTGTTTATTTAAGATACGCTTTAATTTTGATGGATTAATGCTGGCCCACGCAATATTACAATAAATGATATAGCTATGGATAAATGAAAAGTAGATAAGTTTTAAGCAGTTTTTATCCAACACATGTCTTGTCTTGTACATAATTCCAATACTCTTTGAAATTTTATTTTCTATTAAATTATTAAATTAATGTGGTCTTTCCAACCTATTTGTTCGTCTAGTAAAACGCCTAAAAATTTAATGCAGAATGTCCGTTGTAAATTAGTTTTTTCTATTGAAATATTTGGGAGTATTAGGGGCAAAGTTTCAGATTTGGAGGATTTAGAAAAAAGAATATATTTGCTTTTATTTTTATTTAGAGATGATTTGTTGGCTTTCAACCATTCATTGAGATTGTCAAGCTTGCGATTCATAATGATAAAGATTGACTCTATGTTTGAGTAGGTATAAAAAACCTGAGTGTCGTCAGCAAAAAGATTGAAATTTAATACACTAGAAGATAAGTAAATATCGTTTATATAAATAATAAATAATAAAGGCCCTAGAATAGATCCCTGTGAAACTCCGCAAGAAATGTTTTCTAGTTTAGTACAGGTTTTGTCATAAGAAACACATTGTTTGCGATTATTAAGATAGGATAAAAAACCATTTATAACTATTATTTTTGACACCATAATTTCTAAGTTTGTAAAGAAGAATATTATGGTCCACAGTATCGAAGGCCTTTGAGAGGTCAATAAAAACTCCAAGAGTATATTGGTTGTTTTCCAATCCGTTTAAAATTTCTTTAACTAATTTAATTACTGCATGTTCTATCGAGTGCCCTTTTCTAAATCCGTACTGATTATTATTAAGCAATATATGTTTTATAAAATAATTGTATAGCCTATTATGCATTATTCTCTCTAGAATATTAGAAAAACATGGAAGTATTGAGGTAGGTCTATAATTAAATAATTTAGAAGTATCACCGTCTTTAAAAATTGGAAATACTCTTGCTTTAAAAAGTCAGGAAAAATTCCATTATTTAATGAAAGATTAAAAATAATTAGTAAGGGGTTTTCAATAATATCAAAAACTTCTTTAACAATCGAAGGGCTTACTTCATCAAGACCTGAGCTTTAGTTTGGTTTTAACATATTAAAAGCAAACCGAAGTTCATCAGGAGATACTTCAAGCTCATCCATCACGCAGTCCTCTTCTTTAATATATCGTCGGGGATAGTGCAAATCCGCGTAACTAGCATTGCCTACTATATTTGGATAATAATAATTTTAACAACAAATATCTATTGTTGACATTACAAAAAACATGAATAATACTCTTTATACTAAAATGAAACCGAAATCTGTTGAAATAAAAAAAAATTTAATTTTAACTTTTTCCAGTAAAAAAAATGTACTGTAGATACGCGGTTTTATCCAATGCTAGTTACGCGGTTTTGCACTATCCCCGACAATAAGATTAAAAAATTTTACTTCCGGGAGTTATTTTATTTGCTAGGTTTTGACCGACGTTTATAAAAAAATTATTAAAACTCTCTGCAATAACTTTTCGCTCATTAGTTACTGTTCTTTCATCTTCAATGTATACATATTTTGGTAAAGTATTACCATGATCTTGTTTCTTTTTTCCTATCACTTCCTTTATTATATCCCAAGTTTTTTGTTATTACCAATATTATTTTGTAGTGGTTTTGAGAAACAATTTTTTTCAGATTTTCTTTTCAGGTTTTCAAAGAGGTTTTTGTAAATTTCATATTTTTTTTCGTTTTGATAAGTTTTATTTTTTAAGAATTTTTCATATAGTCTTAGTTTTTTCTTTGAAGATTTAAGAAGCCTTTTGTAATTCAGGGACTTTGCAGGCTTTTAAGCTTAATTTTTATTTCCTTCATCGGAAACGCTTTATTGTAAGCATTAATGAACTCATTGTAAAAAAAATCATAAGCTATATTAGCATCTTTGCAATTATTGAGTTGTTTCCAGTTTACTTTGAGTAAATAATTGCTTAACGCCTCAATATTAATTTCATTAATCTGCCCTTTTACTTCCCTTTGTACTTTGCTTTTTCTTCTTTTTTAAAAAAAATCCGAAATGAAAAAGATTAGAAAGTGGTCGCTTATATCGCTTTTTATGATCCCGTTTTGAATGTTGCATGTTGTAAAGTTGTTAGTAAAAATATTATCAATGAGAGATTCGGTTTGAAGAGTTACGCGAGTAGGTTTTTTAATTAAGGGAATAATGTTGTACTGAAAAAGAGTGTTTGAGAAGCGTTTTACATCGCTATCAGATTCAACATTAAAAAGATTTAGGTTTTGGTCTCCCGTGATGTAAATTTGTTTGTGTTTTACTTTTTTTTAGAAGCATTTTAGGGGTTTTAAAAAGGATTTCTTATTTCCGCATGGCGGTCTATACAAAGCAGTTATTAAAATGTTTTTTTTATTAATGTAGTTTAATAATTCGATGGTTAGAAATTCAAAGTTCGCGTTTTGAATACTTAAAATTTCTATTTTCTAAAAATGGATTGAGTCATGAACAAAAATGCATACACCACCACCAATGCCACCACCTCGAGTTTGGTGGATTGCCTTATAACCTGGAATTTGAACACTATTTTTTTCACTTCTGCACCATGTTTCTATCAAGCATATTACCATAAACTCAGAGTTTATATTTTTGAGCATTGATTTAAAACTTTCAAAGTTTTTGTTCATACTACGAATGTGTAAAGTTAGAGTTGAAAATAACATTTGTGACGCATTCATGAGGTTAGATACTTCCTCAATATCAAAATAGTTAGAGTTGATTATGACGTCCTCAAAAAAGTTTACATCTGGATCATTATCATTATTCAAAAGAAGTATGTTTTGTTTATTAAAAATTTCTAAAAGATTTGTTACGTTTGATTTGTTAACCATTTTCATTATTATAATATTTAAAATTAAGATTAAAAATGATTAGATTAGATTCTAGCTATATCATTTAGAATTATTACAAACATTTTTTAAAATAATAAGTTTGTCATACCTGACGATTACATTTTCTCCATTTAATTTTCTTACTTTCGCTTCAAAAAATAACTTCCTTCGTATTCTTGCCGTCTCTTGAAAGAAATCTTCATTCACGTAAATATTCAGACCTTTGAGTTTTCTTGTTTCTTTTAGAATATTTGATTTATCTTTAAACCTTAACAACTTCAATATAATGGTTCGGGATCGGGCTTCTTTTTTAAATCCAACTCAATGCGCTTTTTCAATTTCGACTCCTTTTACTCCTAAATTTACACATAATAAATTCTGAACCTTTTGTTCAGTTTCATCCCAAGTTTCATTGATATTTTCAGGAATTCCGTCTATCCTTAAGTTATTACGCCTCAACCTATCTTCGGAGATTCTGCATTTTTCGTTTAAAATTGGAATATTATATGGGCTATCAAATTCTTTAGAATCATTAGCAGCTTTCACCTTTTGGTCGATTAAATGTTCGTGAAAATTTAAGTTTTCTTTTAAGTCTTTTATATCATTTTCTAGCAAGTGTATTCTTTTAGTGCAATCCAATGTTTTTGTTTCAATATCATCTAGGCGTGTATTGATTATTTTTAAGTTATCGCTAAGTAAGTCCACGAATACTTTTTCTTGTTCTTTAAATAATGCCCGTATTTTGTGCTGAATGAATTTTTTGTGCTGAATGAAAATATCTTTTATTTCGGATAAAGTAATAGTCATTTTTAATTTTTTTTTTTTTAATTTTTTTTCTTTCTTTTTTGAGCTGTTAGAATTACGTCTGTTCACCACGGCAGTCGAGTTGTAAAAAAAGGTGCCCCCAAAAAAGGTGTAGTTAGGTGCCCCAAGAAGACCTAACGGTCTTGTCACCGCGGAAGTGCATTTAACTAGAAAGTTCACGCCTCCTTCTTTACCAAGACGCGAAATTATGTCCAGAGTTTGTTTCGAACCTTAATCTCCTACTTCTAAAGCAAGCGCTCTAACCACTGCGTCACGGCCGCATAAAACATTTAAAACTTTAAATTTTCAAAAAGTAAATTGATTACGATATAAGCATGCTATGTTTTTATATAGTTATGAAAGAACTTATGCTGACATAATACTGTCTTCTTTTTGTTAATTTTGTTCCACTTAACTTACTTTCGTCCATTATAGCGGCAAAACCGGCTGCAGAACTTTTCATATCAAGGTCGTAATTTAAAGTTGTTCAAATGTCCTCTGCAACACATCAAATTGTTACCGGCATCAACTAAGCTACTAATCAATTTTTTTTTTAATCATATCAATATAAATTTCCAAATGCTCTCGTAAATTAATAGAATTTGGTTAGGTGTCACTCATATAGTTACAAACTAGTCAATGGAGTGACACCTAAAAAACATAAAAAATATAAATAAGAAAGAAAAAAAAGAAAAGATTGTTAAACAAATAATAATGATATATGTAATAATTATAGTAATAATACAAAATAATAATAATAATAATAATAATAATAAAGTATCAATATGAAGAATAATTATAATACAATATAAATTGTATGTACATATCATAGATAATAATTAAATGTAATAATAACATAAAATGTCGCAATATTATTATGCAATTTTTTTATTAATATAACTTGCCAATTTTTTAATAAAGTAATAAAGATATTTATAAAAAAACATTTTTATTGTATTTAAAAAATTTTTTTTTAATAATCTCTGTTTTTGGTTGTTTCATAAAACAGGTTTGTCATGCCAAAATTAACTCCTTTTTTTTCTATTGCTTATTATTTTAATTCATTTAAACCATGGCTATCTAGAAATACAGGCCTTGACAACGCGCCGAATTTTTTTTTGACTGGAGGCCGAGTGAAGCGCTAATAAATAGAGTGGATGTGGACAAGAAAAGCAAATTAAGTATATTATTAATTAGATCTAGGAGTCTTATAAGTAAAATTATACAATAAAGTTCTAAGGTTAATAAAATATAATAAAGTTATAACATAACATATTAAAATTTAAATAGACTGAATATCATGACAGTTTTATAACTTTTTGTCTTGACTCCTTGGAGCATCTTGGAGATTTAATAATTGCTAAATTTTTTAGAAATATGTTTGCTAAAGTGCGGCAGTGTCTTTCATCAATACCAAATTGAAACTTTTCCGATACAGATAAAAATTGTTTCATCAAAAATGATTGACAAAATTCTTCTGATAACTGCTCAAACAAAATAAAACAAAAAATGCACCACTGAACAATGTTATCAAAGGGAATAACAAGACCACCTCTATTCAGGTCATCAATATAGGCACCGCATTTTATATAATAAAATTTTGTATCAGTATAATCATAGCCATTTTTTCTTTGAACGTAACCAGCGATATATACAATTGAAAGCAATGATTCTGCTTGAACTTTATCTTCTAATTCTGGTAAGTTATCAAAAATCTCACATTCCTGCTCATTTAAACGTCGAAAACAATTATTACAGGAATGACCATTAAAACAATCATCAAAACACTGCATTTCTAATTGGAGAGAAAGTTTTGCATGTTGGATTCTAACTTTTTCTATGACAGACTGAGCAGTAATAAAATAGGTTCCTCCAGAACCCTGCCTAAGCTTGCTGAAAGCTTTCTCCAATGGATCGGTTGTGAACCACCCCAGGATAACATAGTCATTTCCACAATCCAAAAGATACCTTGCCATGTTAACTAAGCCCCTACATACATGAGAAATAGATTTAGAAGTATCTTTTGAAAGCTGCTTAACACGTTTAGGGCCTGACTTTTTCATTCTTTCAACCATATCTGCTACATCCAATAAGAATAACAGACTTTTATCTGTGTGTGATCTTATAACTGCACGGTCCTCATCTTTATAACGAATATCTGCTCCAACACCTTTCACATTACAAATTTTCCAAAACTTCACAAATATAGAAATAAACTTGATGGTGCCAATAACATCATTCTTTTTAATGGATGGATGATTTTTTAATGCTGCAATTGTTTCATCACAGAAAACTCGCAAACAAGTACTAACTTTCTGCCTCTCAATTGGTTTTGGTGAGATGGAAATACCATTCAATTTGCTAAGCTTTAAAAGATTGCCAGACTCTAACTCATAAAGATTCTTTAAATCAGCCCATTTTGCTATATGTTTATTACCATCAAACTCAAAAACTAATTCTCCGTTTTCTTCAGTTAACCAATTATTACGAACACACTTCATAACATGAACAAAATCAAATAACAAAAATGTGTGCTCGTCATCTCCGCACCAAGGTTTTCCTTCAATTTTATTCATAATTTTGAAAAACCTTTGATTTACTCTATTTCCATCAGCAATAACCGATAACAATTTTGCATTGGGTTGATTGTTAATCATTTCAATAATTGGTTTGCATTGATTTAAAAGAAAATCAGAATCTAAGCAACTGATTGGAATCATTTTTATAAGAAACTCTGGTCCACCAAATAAACATTTTACCATTATAGCCAACATAGTTTTGGCAAGGACACCGGGTTGATCAGCAGAATACCCAAACAATGTACCTCCATGATAAGTTAATATAGATTTGATATAAACTTCATCAACCAACAATACACATTTACGCTGTGTATCTTCAATACTCATCAAAACATTTTTTAAAAATTCCATACTATCTTGTGATCCAACTTTTGAAGTGATTCTTGTCAAAGTTCTAATACTTGGTAATTTATAGTCATTGGAAATACGACTGTACAGTGACCTGGATATTGCAAAATATTCAAATGCTCTAGTAATTATATCAGCAGAGTAAGTAAATTCACCAATTTTCTTTTGAGACATACACTCCATATGTTCGAGTAATATTTTTTTTTTATGGCAAATATCTTCGTTTTTTAAGTATCGAATAATCTCATCGAAGACAGACCAATACTTACAATAAGATGATGACTTACTTGATAGAAGAATAGGAATACTGCAAGATGATCCAAGGTGAAACGAAGTCAATGTTAAATCCCTATTAATAATAACCAAAAACTTTGCAATACCACATATAAATTCTTTTGACTGAACGTAAACAACATCATTATTATCATTTATGTTGTATACAATAAGATCATTATTCTGCAAAAGTCTCTCCTTGATGTTATCAAATCGAAAAAGATCATATTCTCTAAAACTATCTAGTTCATCTGATGTTGTATTTCTTATAGTGAATGATGAAAGTTTTGTTGGTCTGGGTTTAGAAGGAGGTAAACTAAGACAGCTAGATGGTATGTTAGGAAAGACAGTCAGTGGTTCTGTAGGACGCTTTTTTGCACGATATGATGTAAATGATTTGCAATCTACAGGCCAGTGAAAACGACACACGACAGTGTACTTGTTAACAACCAGATTTTTCCTAGGAATAGCTTTTATCCATTTGTCTTTTTCGTATTCATCGCTAGGA
Source organism: Hydra vulgaris (assembly GCF_038396675.1). Lineage (NCBI taxonomy): Eukaryota > Metazoa > Cnidaria > Hydrozoa > Anthoathecata > Hydridae > Hydra > Hydra vulgaris. Next base: position 10,597,533 of record NC_088929.1, read on the forward strand.
AATCGATAAGTGGACACCTTTGTAGTTGATGACGCATAACCACTATTACAACATGGTACACAACATTTTCGAGGCATATTTGATAATTCTTTATTGATAAATATATTGAAATATATTGCACTTCTCATTAACATATATCTAAAAGTGCGAAGTTTTCAATTAAAAAACGTAAGTTAGATTAGAAAACGGTACAAAGTCGCTAAAAATTTGTGTTTACGCCAATCGCTGTAGAGTATTACTATCGTAAAACAAAAATAATTAAATATCGTGGAAATCCAGCCATATTCAATCGGCCTCCAGTCAAAAAAAATTTCGGCGCGTTGTCAAGGCCTGTATTTCTAGATAGCCATGATTTAAACCTATTGCTACTCATTTAAAAAATTTTAATTATAAAAATTGTAATTTAAGTAATATTAGTTTATTTTTATCAATCTTTGTTTTCAAATTTCAAATTTTAAAAAGTTTTATTTGTAACTAAACTATACATATATACTAAGCTATATATAATATACATTTTTAGACTTTTAAATTTTTAGAAGATTTGCTCCGGGACGCCACTGATCCTTGTCACTGATGACGTCACTGATCCTTGTCACAATAAAGTTTGTTGTAATCTTAGCTATATTTAGTTAACTTAAAACAACATAAAATGAGCTTCTATCATATATTTGCCAAGATACAATGAAGCATTGCCAGATTTGGCGTAGATTTTATTAACATCAAAATGGTCATGCCGAAATTCGGAAGAACTATTTAGGTAATCAATTGTGCTTTAAATAGGCCTTGCTTGCACCTATAAAGAGCCATAAAATGCACCCTCTTCTGTAAAATGTTGTTTTTTCTAAATGAAGAAAATGTCTAAATTTATAAAAATCTCGTTTTTTCTAAAATAATTCTTTTTACCTTCCCTGATATTAGATGGTAGAACTATTTAGTAATTGTCTTTCACAAAAAAATCCAGAATCCTCATCAAGACTTTCATAAAGAGGCAATTCGACGCTCAAGTGAGTTGTTTCGATAAAATGAATAAATAAATTCAAACAAAATCCAAGTAATCATTGGGTTGCCATATGTTTAAAATTTTTAAATTTTGATTAATAATGTTATTTGTGTTATTTTTTGTTTTAAATTTCGAATTAGAGTCATGCTTTATACTTTCTATATAAAGGTAGCTAAACTATATTTTGACAAAAGCGTAAAATTATCCCCGTAAGTAACGATAACTAATAAGTTATCCCCGTAAGTAACGATAACCAAAATTGTCCCGTAGGTAACAGCATATAATCAACTATAATTCCTAAACTTATAATAATTGAACAAAATATCAATATACAGGTTAAAAAAATAAATAATTTTGGGATGATTCATAAACATATTAACATCTAAGCTGTTAAAATAAAAAATATATATCTAAAAATGTAACACTACAAAAACGGTGGAATTGGAAGGCAAAAACGTTTTTTTTCTGTCGATAATCACGCATTAGCTATTTTTTATAATCAATGACATTTTTGTCAGCATTTTCAATATCATATATATAAAACGTATCCACGTTACAAAATTGTTTGATGCTAAATTTTTTAGTTCAAACAAGGATTAGCTTAAATCTAATGATTAATTGAAATCTCTTTTTTTTTTTTTTTTTTTTTTTTTTTTTTGTTATTCACCTCCTCAAGGCCGATAAAGCCACAATAGATGAGGAGGTTACTTAATAGTGGTTATAACCCTCTCTCAACTCTATAACTCCGAAACACAAACCTTGACAAACAAGGCCGCAGCGCGGAGAAACAAATTGAGCGCGGTACTACCAGGGACGTGGTGGGGATCGAACTCGGAACCTCCCGCTTATGAAGCGAGCGCTTTACCACTACACCACTACCGCATTATGTTTGCTTACGTTTGCATATCTTGCTTACCACTACCGCATGTTTGCATATCTTGCTTTATGTTTTATGTTTGCATCTTGCTTTATGTTTTATGTTTGCATATCTTGCTTACCACTACCGCATTATGTTTGCATTATGTTTGCATATCTTATGTTTGTCGATAAAATAATTCAAAACAAATATTGGAAAGTGGAAGAATTGGGGTAGATCATAAGGCAGTCGAACTGGAAATTAATTTGTAATATCCTTAGCGGCGTTTAAAAATACAGTACAATCTCTCTAATTCGAATCTCCTTAATTCAAAAACGTCCATAATTTGATTAAATGCAAAGTCACCGTGAAATGCGCTTAAACTCTTATGTTTAACTTTCTATAATTCGAATTTCTATAATTCGAACAATCCCACAATTCGAATGGATTTTTTAGACCCGCGAATAGGATTCTCTCTGTAAATCGAACTTTTTTAACTTCTGACGTGTAAGAAGCTTTTTTCAAATTTCGAATGTTGTGAGTTTTTGAAAAACGATTAGTGTAAATTATCTTCGACTGTTTAAAAAAAATCATGGTATCAAAGAGACATAATTTAAAGCGGAGATAAAAAACTCTATTGAAATTGAAGAAAGAAAAAACAAATAAAGAGGTTTCGAAAATTTTTGATATTCCACCAAACACTCTTTCAACCTGGAAAAAGAATAAAGATCAAATCTTTGACGCTATTTGTCAAGGAAATTTGACTAAACGGTAAAAGTTGATTCGTATTACCTAGTAAACAAAGCTATACTTAAATGGTTCAAACAAATAAGAGCTGATAATGTACGAATTAGTGGCTTGCTGGTAAAATAAAAAGCTTTATATTTTGCGATAGAGTTATGCTTCAAAAATATTCAAGCTTTGGAAGGATGGCTAGACTAATTTTAAAAAAAGCAAACTAATTTAGAGATAATTTGACAAAGGCTCTTAAAGATATAAATTGTGTCTTTTACATGAACTTACTAGCTCATAAAAGACAATCTACAATTACTGATTTTTTTTTTTCAAATTTAAAAGTTTAAAACACATAATATATATTGCTTTTAGGCCTAAGAATTACTATTTGTTTGTTGATTTTTATTCGTTACTTTAAAAAGAAGATTTGAAAAAAAGTCAACTTTCTATAATTCGAAAATCTCTCTTATTCGAATTTTTATTTTTCCCCATAAAATTCGAGTTGAGAGGTTGTACTGTATTACTTATCTCTTCTCTTGTACTTCAAAATTATTTTTTTTAAACATAAAAAAACCATTTATATCTGCAGCAGTAATATCATAAAATCTAACGGTCTATCATGTATTTGGAGCATCCAAAAACTCAATATAATGAGGGTAAAGTCTAAACTTCATAATCAAGTTTAGACTTTACCCTCAGGTACCGTATTTTTCTCTGAAGTTTAAAACAATTGAGATAAAATCTTCAATCTGATCTTGGGGAACGGCTTTAGCAAACCTCTTTGCGAGTTGTACTTGTAATTTTAAAATTTCTTTGTAAATTATTTTTGTTTCTGTATCTAAAGGTATCTACCTTCTTAATCGAATGATTTAGTAGATTTTAGATAGGTAGGGAGATTCCCTTAGAGCATACAAACCTGAATTGTTCCAGGTTTGTATGCTTTTATGTTGCATGGATTCATAGCTGTAATGAACAGTTTGATATTTAAGTACAGATAACTTGATGTTGAAAGCAGATCGTTGAATATATTTACAACTTTTCCTATCACTAAAAAAGTTGTTAAATGTAAGAGGTGCAAAATGCAACTTGATAGCTGCATAAGGTCGCACAATTTAAGGATTTCAGATAAAAAGTAGGGTATGCTACAGTTTGAATTAGTATGTTGAAAAGAAATTAATTTTAGAACTTTATTTTGCAGATGAGATAGTATTAAAAAAGTAAGCTGCTTATATTTGACAAGCATATTTGAGATGAGAATAAAAAATTGCATGATATATATTAAGAAAAGTTTCATGATTAACATAATAATAGATTTTACCTAAGGTGCCGTTCAACCTGCTTAACTTCAATGCTAAGATTTGAAGATGCAATTCAAAAGCTAAATTAGAACCTATTCTGATTTTGAGTTATTTAATTCTATATTAGTTCAAAGTCCAAAAAAAGCCCAAATGTTTGGCCGAAATAACTCCGGAATTACAAATGTTTAGAAAAAAAGTGGTAGTTTCTAAAATCTACTAAGGGTGAGCACAAAACTCATACTGTAAGCCATCCTTCTCCGATCTTGTGATCAAAGGATACCTTTGATCACAAGATTGGAGGTATTCCTCCATTTAAGATTTTTATAACTATTAAAAATTATTTCATAAATTGACAAAATAAGTTAAGCACATTTGGTTATATTTGTTTTGTTATTTTTGATTTCAGCTTTGGTGCAGTGGTTAGAGTGACTCAGAACCTAGAGGTCCGAGGTTCGATACCGGCTAATAAGTGCCATTGCCAAGGAAGGATACCTGAACTTCTTAGTTAAATGCTACTTTATTCTTAATAAGACCGTAAGGACATCTGGGAGCAACTTAATAAACAGCTTTAAGCTCTCAACTCTTGAAAAAACTTTTGCGTCTTTAAAAAGTTTTTTCTTAATTTCATCATTTAGTTACTGAAATCCTCATTAATGTACAAACATTCTTTTAAAGTATTGTTTACAACAGATTGATCTGCTTTTTCTTTTTTTCTGTTTTTGTCTTTTTCTAATCTAATAACTATATCATTATTTTATCATTACTCATATTTATAACAATATCATTATTTTATCATAACTCATATTTATAACAATATCATTATTTTATCATTACTCATATTTATAACAATATCATTATTTTATCATAACTCATATTTATAACAATATCATTATTTTATCATAACGCTTATTTATATGACAGCTTTATTTAGTCCATGTAGTTAAAGTAAACTAGTAAATCCTAAATCAAAACATTTTATTAAAATCTCATCTTTGACAATTTATAATTCGGTTTAAAGTAAAATGAAACAAATGAAAATTAATCTTTGTTTAACACAACTACTTTTGCTTGTGTTTTAATTCCATAAAGTTTTTTGTCTCTTTATTCAAAATGATAAAGACTTTTACTAAGTCTCTTTTTGAACTTTTTTGAGCTTTTGCTCAGTCGATTTGCTTCAAATTATTTTAAAGTTAAAAAAACGTCCTTAATTTTGACATGATTACAGATAAAAAGAGCTCGAACTTTTAAAATGTGTCTAAACCCATAATTTTCCTAAAAAATATGTTTCTTTCAATCAAAGTTTAATGTTCTCCACTTAATAAGTAAAAGTAAACAAAAAAAATTCTATGCTGGTAAATGTAGCTTTTTTTTGTGCTTATTTTAGGTGCCTCTTATTTTAGAAGTCCTTACGGTCTTATCACAGAGATCTGCGGAAGAGCATTTAAATGGAAGTTCACACCTCTTTCCTTGACGATGTTACATAACTTGCCCCGAGTTAGCGTTGAACCACGAATCTCTAGTTTTAGAGGCAACCGCGCTAACCACTGCGCTACGGATGTTTAAGTAGTTGTCTTTATCTTTTATTTGCTTGAGGAATTTTCTTTTATTTATCTTTGCAATAGTTAAAGTAATTACAGTACCGAGCAATTCTACATTAAAAAGTACTTGAAATTTTAAAGGTCTTATGAAGTCATAACTTGGTCAAAACTTGATATTACAAAGATCTGGAAATGAAAGTTCAAGTTTGGATTCCTTAATATATCAATTTTATTATATTTAATAAAATAACATATAAAATTTTGATAGGCATATTACATTTTAAAAGTTAAATTTAAAAGATTGTTCGTAATTCACAATAGGATCTTTGGTGTTTTCCTTAATCGTTTATCTTGCAGACCAGATATTTTACGAAAATATTTTAATTGTTGAAACTAATAACCGACTGACGGCAATTTTTTGAAAAGCACCTAAGATTCAGTGAGTACCTCAGTTTAATGTCCAATGTTACGTTTTCATCTTTTAAGTTGTTAAATTTAATTCAAGAATTTCACTAAGTTGTGCTTAAGTAAAAACTTTTAATATACTTTTTTTAACGCTTCAAACTTTTTCATGTAAAAAAGTTTAAGGCGGTAAAAATATTATTAGTATATTCATATACAGTGAACGCTCTATATAAGCAACTCATTTGACCAAATTTCAATAAAAATTTCTTAATGGGAAAGTTGTTTATAGGGAAAAAAGGGAGTGTAAAAATACTTACTGTCTGGAAATATACAGAACAGTTGAACTAGAAGTAGCTTATATAGAGCGTACACTGTATTTGTATATTTTAGCGCAATATTAACGATTGACGTCGCCTTTTAAGTTCCACTAAAATATTTAAATAATTTGCGAACATTTCAAATTTATCTTAAGATTTTGCGTTTGGCATCACACTTGTTACCAGATGATCTTTTAAAGAATATGGAATGTTCTTTTGCAATTGGATTTTTACTTAAACTAATTTTAGTTTATTTTAAATTTTAAGAAATTAAATTAGTTTTTCTTTCTGAGTTAACGCATTTATTTAGTAAAGTATTGTCCACTGAATAACAGGACTACATTAAATAAGTGTAAGTTTGAACTAATATTATCAAATATATAAACTTTTTTTGTTAGTTTTGTTAAATAAATTAACACCTTTAAAATACCAAATACATAAAATGAGATTAGTTAAAAGTTATTTATCAGATAATCTTTGAAAATATTATATTTAACTAGAAATATTTGCTCAAAGTTACCTCACTTATTTAAAGTAACAATGTTTCATAGTATTATTCCTCGGCATTTGGTCTTAAAAAGACGTCTTTTGAACGTTTAAAAGACGTCTTTTTAGGACTAAATGCCGACTGGGTCTTGTTTTTTTCTGAAGAAGAAAAATAGTTTTAACTTTTTCATTGTGGTGCTAATATTCAACTTTGCCAAAACAATTTGCGGATAAATATGCCATTAGTTAATATATATTATTAGTGATTAATAAATAATAAGTTTTTAATTATTGCGTTATTATTTTAACAAATTGATCTTTTTAAAACTTCAATTTAAGATTTTTTAAAAAGAAAATAAACACTTAAATAAAAAATAATTGTTATAACGCCAACATTACATTGATCTCTTTGAGGTCATAAAGATACTAACTGTATACTATTGTATAATATTTAACAAAATCAATATGATTCTTATTATATAAGTATTATTTGAGAAAATTCATTTAAGTAACACTAAGAAAAGAAAACACAATAGAAAGAAAATCATAAGAAATCACCAAAAAATATTGATATAGAAATTAAAGCAGCGATAATTAAAAATTAACATCAATTAAAGGTGCAAAGAAAATCATTTAACCGTTAAAATTTTTAACGATATTAAAAAGTTAATAGTGAATTTGATAGTGATAAATCCGAGTTACTCGAAAGCGCGACTGTAAGCGTAAGTGGAGAAGTAGAATACGTTTTATATAGAAAATTGAATCTAGAAAACTTCATTCTATGTATATTATAGCTCAATTTCTAAATCAGGTTCTTCATCATCACTACGGTGTTGAAACTCAAAATAAAAAGATTTACTTGAAAAGTCACTATCGGAACTACTAGCATATTGTATATTTGTAGTGAGTTGGTCCAGCGGTTCAGAATATCTCGGTAAAATTATGCTATCAAGTGAAAATGATTCATTTTCTTTTGTCATATGTGTTTCATATTCCACTGCTATATCGTCTTCAATATTTTTTGAGAAAGAAGAATCTGAAATTATAAAAGTTTCAACTGATTGTTTCTCTAGTCCGCCAGGTTCAGCAATAGCAGCAGTGTCAGACACAATAGTACCGGTACAGCTAAACGAGTCTACAGGTAGTTCCGCAAGAATATCAGCTTCATTTGCTTGGGTTTCAACAGATGTCATCTCTTTTGGATTTTTTAGACATTTTTTTTCTTGTTGGACTTGAGAAAATAGTTCATTCTGTAAACTTTGTCGGCGAATGTCTTCTTTGAGCATTTTAACTTGCTCTTCAAGGCATACACGGCATCGATGAAGACGATACCGTTCAACTTCATAACGCTTATCAAGTTTTTTCAACTCCTGTGAAGATAAATAAAAATAACTAATACCCTATGACAAACATTAAAAAATATTTAACACAGTAAATAACAATCCGAAAAACAAATAACACCCGAAAATATATTTCATGTGTCTTTTTGGTCTAATTTGAACCAACTCAAATAAATAATATTCTGTAAAACTTTAAAACTTTAATTTTAAACAATAGAAATAACACCGCCACTGTCCTAAGAAAATTTAAAAAAAAAAAAAAAGGGAGGGGGGGTGAATAAATTTAATTTATAATACTTGCCACCCGCCACAATTATCAAGAAAATTATTTTCAAAAAAAGTACTTCCTATTGCACAAGAATTACAAATATAAAAACATTTCAATTACTTTAAACCAAAAAAAGACAAAAATATTTATAATACTTAGAACCGTAAACTGGAGCTATTATGAACTACTCACCAGAACTATAACATCGCTCAGTAACATGCATGAACGATGATCCGTATGATAGCGGTTACAAACAATGTAGTCGCTAATAACAAAAGCAATCATACCAACAGATTTCGTTGTTGTGCTTATTCGAACCAATATTTATCGATTCAAAAAAACGTTTTGTGAAATGTTCATCATTTTGTTTTCTGTTATCTGGAAAAGATATATTTATACTCAAAAAAAGAGTCGTTTTGTGAAAATTTATACTCAAAAAGCAAGTCGTTTTGTGAAATGTTCATCATTCTGTTTCTGTTATCTGGAAAAGATATATTTATACTCAAAAAACGAGTTGTAATGATGATATAGAAAGGCATGAAAAACTTATAAACTTTATAGCAGTAGTAGAAAGTTGAGTCAACGCACAACACCCCTAAAGCTTATTAAAAAAAAAGTAATCTCGAATTAGTTCCAAAGTTTGAACATTATCAACAAACTCGCATGGTCTGTTTCTGGTTACATAAGCAGGAGTGGAAATCAAATCAAATCTTCCGATGTCTAACTATCAGCATACAGTGGCACAATCTAATCAGAGCCCTATCTTTTTCTAAAATTGTTAATTTTTTGAACAGACCCTGCCAACAATAATTATTGCTAAATAAGTGTGACAGTTTATAAGACTTTTAATAAACTTTTTCCCCATACTTTATTCTAATTACCAATAACTTTCCAGAATTAAAAAAGAAAACTAAAAAAAAAAAAATTATGCACTAATTTCTAAAACAGATAATGCAAAAGTTACTCTTTACCCTCTCATTAAATTTTTTTTTCTGTTTTAATATTTTTTATAAATACTTTTTTCTAATTGCTTCTAAATATTTAAATTATTATGAATCATAAATGTTACTTTTATGAAACAGTAAGATAGGTACTCGTTTCTTATTAGCATACATAATTATGAGCATAATTTTACATAATTTACATAATTTTATATTATATGTGCATTAATTAGTTCAATTAGTTACATCATAAAGTATAAGACAGATGGAAGTTCATCTAGCTGCAAACATCAAAACAATTTCAAGTCGTCTCAGTAGTATGCTTGTAACCGAGAATAAAAAAAACCGAATTTCAGTGGACAAAAAACAACAAAAATTGACTGAAATGATTTTTATTAGAACATTAAAAAAAATTAAAGGTACACTACTAAGTTTTAAGTTACTATTACCATTAGTTACTGTAATTATTCAACAAAATGTTTATTAAAACTTGGTAGTTAAATAGAATCACTTTATTTTAAACCATATGTCAGTTTAAGCTTCTTTTCTTGCTTCAAATAATAGCACGACATTTGATTAAAAAAAGCTAAAATAATTAAAAAAAAAATGTTTTTTAAATTACTAAAGGCTAAAGTTTTATTAGTTCTATATTATAATTCCTTTCTTGCTTGTAATACTCCATTCATTTCCTATAAAGTTTAATAAAAAAATGTTATTTGCTGTTTTATTATCGCCATTTTTAATGTTTATACTTTATTATTGGCAAACTGCCAAAATACTATTTTTAAATTATTATGAATGTACCTATTTGCGTCAACATATAAAGATTAGGTGTTTAAGTACAGTCTTGATGTCATTTTCTTTTTGTTTACAAAACAAAAGGTTACAAGCATAGTCCCAAAGCATTTCAATGCGGTTTTAACTTCCATCTATTTCATACTTCCATGGTTACATCCATGGGTGTCGGTAATCTTTTTGATGTTTCAGATAGGACACTTACACACATTGTGCAATTTTCAAACTTAAGTATGCTCATACCTATGCCGAAGAAGGAGGCCTTGCAAAAAAACTTGAGATAACAGAGGCCTAGGAACAAAAAAAATGTCTAAAACGCTTGCTCCTCCCTGTCCAAATGTGAGGGTACAAATGTAGTAAAATTTTCAACTTTACTAAGTTAAACTAAATTTAAATTTATTGACAGATTTTAAATTTTGTAGAAAAGTATTGTAAATTATAAAAGTTATGACAATGCAAAATTTACACCCCCCTTCATTTTGGAGGGGTCAGAAAATTCGCATGGTCATAACTTTTGTAAATTAAATTATTTTTTTACTAAATTTAAAATCTGTAGATAAATTCAAATAAAAATAGTAAAGTTAAAAATTTTACTACATTAATGCCCTCACGTTTGGGCAGGCGGAAGCAAGTGTTTTAGGGCTTTATTTTGTTCCCAGGCCTCCACTATCCCAAATTTTTGCAAGGCCTCCTTAATTGGCATAGCCATGAGCATACTTAAGTTTGGACTTTGCACAATGTGTGAAGGTGTCCTATCTGAAACATCAAAAAAAATGCTAGCACCCATGGTTACATCAATCATCATATTACTTTATTTGCAACGTACATAAAATTGTATCATATTTAATGCACCTTCATATACGAAGTTTTGCTTTACATTTTTATTATTTTTTATAAAAAATACTATTTTTTTAGAAAATGATTTGCATAAAAACTTGAAATGTGTAAAATGTTTTTTTTTTAAATACTTGTAATAAGTACTAAACTTTTAAATTTTTTGTAAAACTTTGTTTTTTTCAAGAACTAAGCTTTTTCAAATTTTGGGTTAATTTTTTACTAACCCAAAAAACAAAACTCAAACTATAAATTTTATTTTATTTATAAGCAACACCTACTTCTGCTACATTCTGCTAATTACAAGTTATTTTTTATTTGTTCCTGTTGTTTTGAAGCTTTTTTAAATTGTTCTTGTTGTTTTGAAGATTTTTTAAATTGTTCTCGTTGTTTTGAAGATTTATTAATTTGTTCTTGTTGTTTTAAAGATTTTTTCAATTTGTTCTAGTTGCTTTGAAGATTTTTTTATTGAGGTAGATCAGTTTATTCTTATTTCATTTCATTACTCAAGAAAAAATATGGCAACCGATATTTTTATTTACAGAAATAAAAGCAATAAAAGGTCTATCTCTAATAAAAATTATTGGAGTTGATACCTTTTATTCTGGACATCATTACATTCATGCAAGACAAGAAACCTTGCTTTCTAGTCAATTAAAGAATCAGAGGCATACTATTGCAAATATTTTATAACATTTTATCACATTTAACATTTGCTTACATTGCAAAATACAAAACTTAACGAAGCAAAACTTTAACGTAGTGTTGAACTGTTGCTTTTGTTATTTATTGTTTAAGCTTTCATGTTTAATTAACTCAAAAAAAGATAAAAAAAACAAAAAACTTCCAATATAATAATAAAAAAGTAATCTATAGACAAATCTAGTATCTTTCGATGCATACATCTATTTATTAAATTTTTTATTTTTTGAAAAAAAGTAAAAAATAAAAGGTTGTTTTGAATTTGAAGTTGAATTTGAAATTATTGAAGTTAAATATATAATGTATAATTTTAAAAAAATTTACAAATATTTTTTAGCTTAAACAACAACCTAAGTTTATAAATTTCATGATGCATTTCCTCAAAACCAGCAATTTAGTTTAGATAATATTTTAACTGGCTTGGCAAAATTTTTTTCATAACTACCTTAATTACTTATTTATTAACTAACTATGAATAAATTAATCTAAATTATGCAACTAAAAGCTTATTTGTTTGGAAATTCAGAACTATTTATTGTAAATAGAAGCAGATAGCAAGCCTTAATAAACAGTATAGCAAAAAAAAAGACGCACACGCAATCAAAAAAAAGCAAATCAAAATTTGTTGGTTTATTAAAGGCAATAACAAATCTAACAAAACCAATCTAAAAAAAAAAAAAAAAAACAGGGAGACAAAAATCTAATCAAAATATATAAAAGCTTTTGAAAATCAGAGAAATAATTTTACACAAAAATTCAGACTTATTCATTCTAAATAAATTGTAAGTAAATAAAAAAATGAAGTAATGAAGAAAACTTTTGGTTTACTTTAATGGAATAATATGCTTATCAGATAATAATATAAGTCAAAATTTATTAAAATTGTTCAAAAATCAGAAAAGCAAATGTTCAAAATTCAGTGATATGGAAATTTTTTATTTTATAATAATTTAAAAAAATAAATAAACACCTACCAGTAAGTGAGATTAAAAATTAATGCAAAAAATAAAAATGAAATTGCAAACAATGTATGTGGTTTACCAATGCCAAACAGACCTATAAAGATGAGTTAGTATATGTCAACTAGATTGATAACCAGGTAAGATCTAGACTCAAGGAAATATTGGTAAATGTGTATGTGCTGTAACTATAAAAAATTAGAAGATAAAAAAAAAATGTTTGTACAAAGCACTTAAAAAACTACTTTAATTAGTAACATAGATCTTTTATTAAGATTAAGAGATTATTTGATTGATGTAAATTTTCCATTGTAAACTAGTCAAAAGATAATTTGCAAATTGCCTCTTTAAACAATGCAAATAATACAGTCAATGTTTAGTTGCAAATAACATAGTATTATCATTAATCAGCTAAGCAATAAAAACTCAGAATGTTTTGTAACAGAATTTTAAAAAACATTCTGAGTTTTTATTGCTACATGTTAAATAAAATTTAAAAGACCGATGATCAGCTCAAATTTCTTCCAGTACTGGTACCAAGGCTCTTTCCAGTACTTCATGTTACAATATTCACTTAATATATTTAATAAGTTTCTCTGAAACTTAGGAAAAACTTTTTTTTTAAAAACAAATTAAAACATTCAAGTTAAATAAAACCAAGTTAATTATAAAAGTATTTTAAGATATTACTGCATAAAAAGTTCTTTGGCAGACTGCTGAGATGAAGTTTGTTACTATAGCGATACTTTATTACACAGCAACTATAATTGTTTTCAAAAAAATTGTTTTATATTTTGCCCCAGTTTACGGTAAATTATATTAAAATAAGTACTCACTTCAATATATGATTTTGCTGCTGCCAGAATAGATGCGTTAGAAGCTTTGGGTTTTCCTTCTAATGATGGAACATGTTGTTTCAACTTTATAAAAAACTGTTTCATTTCAGCTCGCCTAAAACACATTTAAAATAAGAGTTTAGATTTAAAGAAATGCTAACCTGTTTATTTCAAAAAGCTTCACTATTTGAAAATAAAAATGCTCACCTATTCTTTTCTAATCTGTTATGCTGCTCTCTTGAACCAGGACTTAAAAATAAATAGTATAAATTTTTTTTTTTGTAAATTTATTTAGATTCATAAAATAAATATATCTAATTTACTTCAAAATAAAAAAAAATTCTAGAATATGTTCTTTGATAGTTCCTTCTTATTTTTATTTGATAAAAAACTTTCATTGTAAACATCTAGCTAAAAAACGTACTTGTTTAAAATAAAGATTAAAGAGAAAATTCAATACTTTACATTCAATATAATGCACTAATTTAAAGTTAAGGTAAGTTCAAATTTTGATAATATTCACTTTAAATTTTGATATTTACTTTATTTTGAATATATTGCTTTGGAAGACATTTTTGTTTAAATTAATTAAATTTTACTTTCTACCTTCTGCTTTTTCAATGGTAAAGAAAAAGTAAAATGTTTTGTTTATTATGAAACATGTTTATATGTTTATATGTCATTATGAAACATGTTTATATGTGTTATTATGAAACATGTTTATATGTGTTATTATGAAACATGTTTTTATGTGTCATTATGAAACATGTTTATATGTGTTATTAGGAAACATGTTTATATGTGTTATTATGAAACATGTTTATATGTGTCATTATGAAACATGTTTATATGTGTTATTATGAAACATGTTTATATGTGTTATTATGAAACATGTTTATATGTGTCATTATGAAACATGTTTATATGTGTTATTATAAAACATGTTTATATGTGTTATTATGAAACATGTTTATATGTGTTATTATGAAACAAGTTTATGTGTTATTATGAAACTAATGTAAATAATGAATAGTCAATAAATCAATAAACATATTAAAAAACAATTGTGTAGATAACTTTTTAACTAAAAGTTGTTGAAATTTAGAAAGAAGAAATCAAACACTAATTAATAAAGCAAAATAAATTAATAAATTAAATAAACAGCGAATTAAGCAGTAAAAAAAAATATAATTATCTTTATAGAAAATGAAAAATAAATTCTATTAACTCTTTAGCTTTTATTTTTTAGTACCATGAATTATGCTATAAATAAGTAAAATGTCTTAATATGGAAATATTTTTGCTACTCCAACTGTTAAATTTGATTTGCATTCAAAGAAAAATGTTATATCACCCAATACCATTAATAAAACTTTCTAATTTCTCTAACCAACAACAAATAGTGGTAAAAAATTGTATGTACAAGAAAAAGCTTGCAACAATAACAGAATAGAAAATTTAAAGATGAAAAAATAAATTTCAAATCACCCATACAAAAATTATGAAAATTTTCATTTTAAAAGCAGAGGTATGCAAAAAATATTTTAGACATTATAAAACAAATGCACAAATGCCACCAGCTAGGGGCTAAATTAGGCAATTTAAAAAAAAAAATTTTCTTTAAGCATTACAATTATTTCACAAAAAAAAATTGAAACTTTAATTCTACTTAAAGAATTAAAAAAGTTTGAAGTATAATCTTGTAACACCTAATAAATTTTTATTAAAAAAACCTCACCAATAATAAGGCTTTCCTTTCTTTGATTCTGAGTCTGACATAGAAGAAGGAGAACTCTGAATACTACTACTATATTGTTCATAAACCTCTGTGTCTTCTTCAGCAAATAATCCAATGACTCTAACAGAGCCTTTAGTTTTCGGTAACACTATATCTAAGGCATAAGCAATAGTCAGATGATATCTCTGACACAAATATGAAACAAATATTTATATTAGTTTATTCTATGTTTTTGCTACACATATGTTCATTCTAGGATGCATCAAAAAACAACAGTTTTTAAAAATTGCTTTGTTGTGAGCCCTAAATCTGTTCCATATTTAAAATAACGCTGAACTTTTCAAACAAAAAATATTTAAAACAAAGTTTAATAAAACTTTTCAAACAAAAAATATTTTTCGGAGGTGCCTTAAGATTCTTGAACATTTAAAAGGTCCTTAGTATATGTAAAAAAAAGTTTTTCTAAAGTTTTGTTGGCTCTCCCCTTACAGAAATATTTCATGGAATTCCATGAGTACCAGAACTAATAGGGATATTTATTATGTTTTTTCTTTACTATTAAATAGCATAATTGTTAGAATATGTAAATAATGTATTAGTGTAAATAATGTATTAGTGTAAATAATGTATTAGTGTAAATAATGTATTAGTGTAAATAATGTTAATAAATCCTTTTATTTTTGCTTTATTATTTTATTTAAATTACTATAAGTATTATTACATTATAAGTTCACGATTTGATTGGTGATATAAATGTTGTTCATCATTCATATCATTTATAACATAGTCAGTTTTTCTATGCATTTAATATTTTTTTAAATAGTTAAAAAGCAGTCTACTTAAAATGGTGAATTGAGTTGGATTTAACCAAAAAAGATATATGTGTACTCTTTGGGATTCAACTTGTGATAATGTTCCAAGAACTAAGTGGAAAAGGAAAATTACAGTAATATTTTAAAAATATCAGAAAGGGTAGTTAATGAATGCACAAGATTTTACTTCACAGTTAAATGTAAGCATATAAAAGCAATGTTTATAAATAATACACTGTTATTTATTTTAATAAAATTATTTTTATTTGTTTAAATTTAATTGTGAAGTGCTTGTCTAAAGTAAAAATAAATTAATTTATGCACACACTTATTTTATTATGTTTTGACATAACTATACTTAATAAATTACATATTTATTATATTTATTATGTTTTAAATAGTAAAGTAAAAATATAATAAATTTTTGAATTTAATAGTGTGTGCATAAGTCTATTCATTTTAACTTCATTATTTTATTTTATTTACTATCATACTATTTAAATTACTGCAGGCACCTTTGACTGGCAATAGAAAAAATGTTTCTCATCTTTAAGACAGTTTGGATAAAGAAGTAAGCTTTTTTTAAATTACTATTTATAAGTAATAATATATCTGTGCTGCCTTGTTCAATATAAATTTTACCAACATACAGGTAACATTTCTATTTGTGCATAAATCTATTTATTTTAACTTAATCATTTTATTTAAATTATTACATTATCAGCAGGCAGGTTTGACTGGAAATATAAATGATGTTGTACATCATGCAGATAGCTCAGACGGAGTTTGTTTTTTAATTACAATTTATAAGTAATACTATATTTGTTGCTGCCTTGTTCTACATATATGTTACTAACATGCAGGTAACATTTATATATGTATTAGTTTGCGCATAAACCTTTTTATTTTAATTTTATCATTTTTTTAAATTAGTACATTATAAGCAGGAAGGTTTGACTGGAAATATAAATGATATTGTACACGATGCAGATAGCTTGAGCGAAAAAGTGGTAATATTCTTATAATTATTACTTATAAATGATATATTCATTGCTACTTTTTTCTATATAAACATTCCACAAAACATTTATATAGAACATTCAAAAAGTTGTATGTTGATGCATAATTATTAAGTAAGTTATAATAGATAATAATTATAAGTAGGAATAAATTAGTAAATAAAGAAAACTAATTAGCATGTATATATTAACTGTATAATGTATTGTCTAGATTGGTGAAATGGACAATACTAACTGTGGTGAAAACAATAATGAATATCAAAATTTGAATGGTAATTTGTTTGACAATTACCTGGTTCTGCAATTACAGTTGGCGATGCAACCGCACTTGTAAATGGTTTTGATATTTTGGATTTAATGTTGTATTGATGATTCTTTTTAATTTGTTGAAGCTTGAAGTTATTATTTATTAAATTTGTTTTTATCAAATAGTTTATATAAAATAAAAAACATGTAAATTGTTATACTTTTTGTAAATATTGTTTTCTTAATCTATTTCAATTCTTTATCACTGTATGTATACCACATATAGTATATTACTTATAGTTTTTTGTTTTATTTATTTTCATTATGCTTATACATATGCATTTAATATTGTGTGCATTAAAAACTGTAATGAAGTCAAATTTTAATGCTTTAGGTGCATTATAGCTTTAATTTTTCTTTTTTTTTTAAAGATTTGTAGGATTCAACAGGATTTAAATTTTATATTGGTTATTGATTTTATTTTGTGAAAGGATTTCCATAGATTATAATAACTCAATAATAACAGCGAGTTGCGGAATAAAATTTGCTTTTTATGGTTTTAAATGACAATTGAAATAACATTAGATTTCAAAAAACCTTTTAAATAATTTTAAATAATTTTAAAATTTAAATAACATTTCAGAAAACAAAACATGCTATTTTACCATGGAAAACCCATGGAATTTCCATCGGAATTCGAAAAAACGGAACCATTCCATGAAAAACTCATGATTCTTGAAATCATGAGTCCATGGAAATACCATGGATTTTCCATGGAAATACCATGGAAATACCATGGATTTTCTATGGAAATACCATGGATTTTCCATGGAAATACCATGGATTTTCCATGGAAATACCATGGATTTTCCATGGAAATACCATGGATTTTCCGTGGGTTTTCTCATATATTTTTCATTGAAATTTTCCATACAGATCAAAAAAAGCAAAATTATACAATAACTTCAATAATCATAATTATTTCATATAAAAAATTATATTTTAAATTTTTCTTATAAAAACTTTTGATTTAAACTAAAAATGAAAGTACATTTTTACAAAAATTTTAGTTTAAAATTTTTTTATCAATGTTTTTTAATAAAATAATTATTCTTTTTGGAGTTTTTATATAATTTCGCTTCTTTTGAGACCCAACAAGACATACTTTTTTACATATATATATTAGGGAAATGCTCAAGGTTCTTGGGGCACCTCTAAAAATATATTTTAATAAAAACTTTTTTAAATCTAGTGTTATTAAATTATAAAGAACACATTTAGAACTCAGACAAGACAATTTTAAACAATTGTTGTTTTTCAGTGCACCCTAGCGCATTCTGTACAGAAAATATGAATATTATTAAATAATAATGAATATTAAATGAAACATTATTTTGTACAAAAATGTGTAGCAAATTTTTTAGAATTTCCTCTTTCAATTTACATATAATACAAACACACACAGAGAGTCACACACACACACACACACACACACACACACACACACACACACACACACACACACACACACACACACACACAAGATATATATATATATATATATATATATATATATATATATATATATATATATATATATATATATATATATATATATATATATATATATATATATATATATATATATATATATATATATATATATATATATATATATATATATATATATATATATACAAATAAATGTTTAGCAAAAAATTTTATGAGCTAAAGTTCCAGGTAACAAAAGAAAAACTATTCAAACCAAGATGAGTAAAATATATTTAGTTAAATTTTAACAAATATTTTAAATTTTTCTCTAACACAGAAGGCCTTTTATATAAGATCTTCAGCTGTGTATGAGGTTTACAAAACTATAAAAACTATTTATATTGAACTTCCTATAAAAAGTTTAAAAAAGGAAGTAATTAAGGTTTATATAAAAAAACTATAATTAAAAAAAATATAGTATAACTTGATTCTTGTTGGTAAGGAAGTTTTAAAAGCAATGTGAAAATAATTACTTTCTGTTTATATGTCCATTGTATCATGTTGATATTTCTAATCTTTATATTTATACAAGTATAAAGATTAGAAATATCAACACTATACAAAGTGGTATTTTGGTACTCCATGTTATTAGGTAGTACTCTAATGAAATTCCAATCATCTTTGATATATAATGTTAATTTTGGTGAAAAAGAACCTCCAACTATTGTTCTTCCATTTAGTTCATCTGGACATAAACATTCAATATATTCTTTATTAGATTCTTTTATAAAAATTTTTATTGCATTAGATTTGTGAATTTGTGAATTGTGATTTGTGAATTGCATTAGATTTGTGAATTTGTGAACACATAAATATTGCTAGTTTTCCATTCATAGTTTTTGAGATAAATAGTTTCTTTTTTTGTTAAACATTCTTTAAACACAAAGATGTGTTGAATTCTTTAAAAAAGTATTCAACACATCTTTGTGTGTTGAATACTATTTGTTTTTGTCGTTTCTATCAGTTAATGATTTTGTTTTTAGTTTGTCTCTTTCGTATGCTTTTCTCATTCCTTCAATTTTGTTGTTCCAATTTTTTGTTGGTAAAATCATTTTTGTTCATATAAAGTATGAAAGTAGAGTGTAAATCTTAGTTTTCTTTGGTATAATTGTATATTGTGTCTTTTATTTCATCGTCAAGCATTTGAATTTTTACATACCACGCAAATTTCGAAATGATAATATTCACATAAAATACAAAGAAGAAACATCCATATGCTGCAAACTAGATTTTCAACATTTTTAGTCTGAATGTGAAGTTCTACGAATTCGCTGTGACAAACTTGGATCTGAACTTCAAATGATACTTCAAATATTTTATTTTTGAAAAATTGTTAACTACTCTACATGGTATTTTGAAACTGTCAGCTTTAGACAATAAATTTAAATCAGTTTTTGAAAACACTTCTATTTTACTATCACAATGCCAACCAAAAAATATTTTAAGACACATAAGTACATCAAGTTTTAATAAAAAACCAGTTTTTATTAAGGATGAATGCAAGGTTTTAAAATGCGTATCAAAACGTTGTAGGCTATGTACTATGTATCTTCAGTTTGTTAACCATTTTACCACATCATCTGGTAAAGGATGGTACATTAAAACTTTGATATCATGTAATTCAAAAAATATTATTTATTTTCCATCATGTAATGGATGTGATGGAAAAACAACATACATTGGTAAAACTAATAACCTAAGATTAAAAACTAATCTACACATCTACACATGCAGAACAGACATTGGTTCTGATAAATTTGATCAGCATGTTTTCAATTGCCATAAAAATGAACCTTTTCTTAAATTAATTCCAATGTTAAAACTCTCAAATGAGAATTTACTTCTTACTTATGAAGCTCACCTACATAAACAGGAACATGACACAATGAACATATAAACAGAAAGTAATTATTTTCACATTACTTTTAAAACTTCCTTACCAACAAGAATCAGGTTATACTATATTTTTGTCAATTATAGTTTTTTTATATAAACCTTAATTACTTCCTTTTTTAAACTTTTTATATGAAGTTCAATATAAATAGTTTTTTTTAGTTTTGTAAACCTCATACACAGCTGAAGATTTTATATGAAAGGCCTTCTGTGTTAGAGAAAAATTTATAATATTTGTTAAAATTTAACTAATAAATATATTTTACTCATCTTAATTTGAATAGTTTTTCCTTTGTTAACTGGAACTTTTACTAGATTATATATTTTTGACCACTGGTGCTGTGATTTGAGCTATGTGTGATTTTAAAAATTGGCAATTAGATGGTCCTTTACAATTCTTCAAGAAATAATACTTGAAGAAGTCATCTTTGTTTTAACAGAAAAGTTGTTTATGCAAAAACCATGCTCAACAGCAGCCTGGTCTTGACTAAATGTTAAAATGACAAATTAATGACTAATGATAAAAGACAATTGTAATTGCTGACACAAGCACATTGAAAAAAAAATCAAGACTTTACGGTCAAAAATACTGGATACTCTTATCAATGAATAATTCAATGGATATTTGTTACAATAGTTTTACACCACTCACTAAGTTTTTCACCATTAAAACAACAAATTTCTTGTCCATCTTAAAGAGCTCTTTGCTTTGAGACAATGTTATCAAATTAATTTTTTTCAGGTGAAGTTCTTCAGAAACAGCAAATCATATGCTAAGTTTTTCATCAAGTAACAAATTATTAGTCAAATAAAGATATTTCAACATTTTCCAGCTTCTGCATTTATTAAGGACATCTGGTTCTGCAACAACTTTAAGCAACTTTGTTATTATTTACTTTACATCAAATTATAAAAAAGAAACCATTGCATATATTTCTTTGTTTATATTTGCAATATAAGCAAAGAAATGTAACTTGGTGGGCATTAAGTGATCTTTGTTTTCAACTCATCAAAAATACAAATCAAAAACCATTTAGAAACATTTTGAATCATATCTAGTCATATTGGTTCTCTTTATAATACTTTAGTAAAAATCAGCAAGTCAGATTTTTAACAACGAATGTCGTCTGTCTTACTATAATTGCCAGTGATTAAATGTCATGCAAAAACTTGATTGTCCCAAGCATGTAAATTTATGTTTTACATGGAACTAGTACAGTAGAAGTAGTTATTGCCTAGTTGAGCAAAAGTTAAGATGGTAGACATAAGAACCAATAAAACAGTCTTTCTCTTGCAGGACTATCATGTAAAATATTATAAGCAATATTAACTTTTTTCAGATTCTATTCAGTGACAACCTCTCCAGTTTTAAAACTGCCATGAACAATATGAAAACTGCAAGTTACAATGTTAATTAGAGAATGTAAAATAGCTTCAGTCAAGCTGGTACTGAACTCAGAAAAATTTTAAATTGACACTTGGACTGTGCATTGATATTTGGTATAGGTTTGTTATTTCCAAATTTTTAACAATATCCCTGAAAGGAGTCAACAAGTCTTGGTGTATTGTATGACCCAAGAAACTTGTTCCAAAATAATCAACTTTTACATGGTTTCTATTAATATCTCAGAATCTAATATAAATATCCATTTCAAAATTTGGGTAACTCATCAAAGTTTCATCAAAAGAATAGTTTAACAGTTTTAAAAGGGTGTTTGACAGTTTTAAAGTTTCTAAAGCTAAACCGTGATTTTTTTTTTTTTTTTGTTATTCACCTCCTCAAGGCCGAGAAGGCCACTACAGATGAGGAGGCTACTTAATAGTGGTTATAACCCTTTCTCAACTCTATAACTCCGAAACACGAACCTTACAAAGTTAAACAAACATTTTACAAAGTTAAGCTATAACTTATCTGATGCTATGACATTGTCTGGAAACCTAAAAACATGGTTTAAGTCATCATTTGAACATAGAGAAAATCCAATATCCACATTCTAAAGTTGCCAGATGAATTCAGCCTTAGTAAGATCTATTTTTTTGACACAAGAGTCTAATGCCTTTTGTTTTTCTGTATTCACTCATTAGATTCAGAAAAGACACATGGTAAAAAACTTTTTTTTGGTTTTAAATCCTCTTTTTTTTTGCCGACCTGCTTCTGACCTCTAAAAAACCAAAAAATCGTTAAACCTTTCTTAATTTTATTTTGTGTTTTGCTCCTTTGCGTGGCCTGTCAAGGCAGAGCGCTCACTTGAAAAGAGTTCTATTGACCTGTGGCAAACTACACATTTTTTTTACTTAATCTTTAAAGATATGATTGCTTAACTATATATCTTGAAATCTTCTTTGATTCTTCACTTTTTTACTTCACTTTTTAATAATTCCATATTTATACAAACTAAAATAACAATACTAATCTAAATTTAAAATGAAAAACTTTAAAAAGAATTAATACTGTAGTAAGATAATAACCTTAAAAAATAAATTTCTCAAAGCATACATTCTCCAGTTTTTCCAGCATGTTTGTATATTTGTATGTTTGTATGTGTATATATATATATATATATACACACATTCTTGAGATCTGTTAGAGGAGGGCAATGGTTAGTTGCCCCATTTAAACAGATTTCAAAAACAGTCAAGTGGGCATTGATGTCAGACACTTATTTTGACCCCTGTATGTGTGTGTGTGTGTGTATATATATATATATATATATCAACCCTCGGAATTAGGGTCAGCATTCGACAATGCTGACCTAACTGTGTTTGATGTTGGCAAAAATGCTGACCTTGTTTCTATGTTTAATAGTAAGATCTTTGTATCAATTTTTTTTTGCCGACCTGCTGCCAACATCTAAAAGATTGAGTTCAGCTCAATTATTGCCGACCTCATTTTTCCTAATTCCGAGGGTTGATATATATATATATATATATATATATATATATATATATATATATATATATATATATATACGCATATATATATATATAAAATATATATATATATATTATATATATATATATATATATATATATATATATATATATATATATATATATATATATATATATATATATATATATATATATATATATAGATATATATATATATAGATATATATATATATATATATATATATATATATATATATATATATATATATATATATATATATATATATAGATATATATATATATATATAGATATATATATATGTATATATATATAAAATCCTCTTGCTTGGTTGTCTTTAATTTTTACCATAAAATGTAAATTTTATGTGTTTTTTTTTTTCAAAATTATTTATAAAGGCTCGAAAAGTTTGAAAACTTAAAAAAAAAATTTATTTCATATAGTGCCTGCCCGAACCAAAACCCTTAGTCAATGTACCAGCACTCCTTTCATATTTTACTTATTTTATCATATTTTACATATTTTATTTGTTAATATACCACTAATATTAAATATTTTATTAATTTTATTTCAAAATTGGTTAGTCTAGTCTACTGTGCCTTGGATTCTCACTTTATTCTAACTTTTTAACTTTTTCGTTAATATAATAAAAAGTCTAAAAAAAAAAAAATTAATCCACCCTCTTCCCTAAGATAAAAACAGGCACTGTTATCCTTGATAACAGATTATGCAAAGAATTTTCCATTAAAATAGATATTGGGCGTTTCCATTTTTGTGCGTTATTTTTTATTTTTCTTTGCTTTAACGATTAGACGTTGGGACTTGAAGAAATATGCATACTATTATGATTTTCTTAAAAAACAATTATAACAAAAATATATTTTTATTATATTTTAGACTACCTGAGCAAATTAAATATATATTTTTATCATTTTTTTTGTTTTGTTTGTTTGTTAATGTTGCAATAGTTTGAAAAATATACAAAAATTTACAAAACGCATTACTCTAGCGAGAAATATTTGATGACAGCTTTTTCTCATCGAAAATATATTAAAATATGAGTTGTAAAAAACATTTCACTTGAAATACTCCATAGCAATTTATTGTGATAAAAATAATTAAGAAACCAACAAATTTGCAACTTCTATACGTGATTATTCATAAAACGCATTTAAACAATTGCTGTGATTCGTTGATACATAGTGCAATCCCATAACCTTCTGGAAATCTTTAATAAGGTATAAAGAATTATTTAAAATAAAAAGTATACTGCTGAACTTATATTTTCAGAGGAATTTAAGTTTTTTATCTAGTAACAAAAATTTGCTTTTTTCTGCTTTTGTGCATGATTCCGCTTAAAATTAATTTATTCTTTGATAACATTACTAATGCATACAATTTTTGTTTACAAAATATCTATATAGATTAAAATTAAATGAGAGTAAATTGGAGATTCCTAGTTTTATTTTTATGAAAATAATAGAAAAAACATATACAGGTTTCCATGAGTGATTATTTAAAAATGCCCTATTGCAGATGCATAGGCAAATATAATCAAAGAAATTTTCATACATTTATTCTTCATATGAAATACACATTATGTAGATTATACAGTTAAATGTCAGTTACTGTCATTTAATAATTTTAGAATTTTTTATGGGTAGTTTAATAAAATAAGTATACTGCAAAAATATATTTCAACTTTAATAAATGTACTTAATCATTTATTAAAGTATTAATTATATTAGCATCAAACATTAAATTATTGATATATTACTAAAATATCTAATTCTGTAAAAGTAAAATAAACTAATTTTAATTTTAAAAGTACATAAAAAGTTGCAATTTTTAGTATTCAACTTAGCAACAATTATTTATTATATTAAAATTTTTTTTAAATATTTACAAAATGTTTTTTGCTGGTTTAGGTGAGCAGTCTGTTGACATACTAAAATAGCCTGCTGTCAGGGGCTTTAGTATATACATCAACTGACAAAAAGCCTTACTCGCAGCGGAGTGCTGCTATATCAACTGAGGGTTTGGCATGGGGCAGCAATCTTTTCTTTTATTATTCTTTGTTTTTGTTCTTTTTCTGAAAGTTCATATTTAATTAATGTAACAAAAATATGGTAACAATTTGTTACATAAATATGCTATAGTTTGTATATATATATATATATATATATATATATATATATATATATATATATATATATATATATATATATATAAATGATTTCGGCATTTTATTCCTGACTTTAAACTGTTAGAGGTCGGGCATCAGGTCGGCAAAAAAATTTTGTCACAAAGGTCTTACCATAAAACAAAGAAATGAGGTCAACAATTATTTGCCAACTTTAAACACTTTCAGTTCACTCCAAGTCCGAGGGCTGATATATATATATATATATATATATATATATATATATATATATATATATATATATATATATATATATATATATATATATATATATATATATATATATACTTCTTACATTGAAATCAAACTTAAAAAAACTGTGATTTACCTGGCCCAATGTGCAAACCCTGCTATTTATTGTTAGGCTGAAGGCAGTTCCCTAGCCACTTTGATACATTTGTTCATACATAAAAAAACACAAAAACAAGATTTTTTTGGCATTTTTTTTTACTGATTTTTAATTTTCTTTTAGCTGATAATCAGAAGGATTATTAATTAGGTGCATATAAAATCACTAATGACATTTAACTAAACAATGGTAAAAAAGTTTTATTGAGCCAAGGCCTTGCACTGTTACTAGTTATGTGGTGAATAATCATAAAAAAGCACAACTTTGTAGATTAAAGCCACTAAATACTTATTAAAAAATTATTCTTTTTTTTATAAAAATTTTTTTATAAGACTATTATAATTTCTGTTCTATAAGACAATTATAATTTTATAAGATAATTTTATCTTCAAAAGATAAAAGCATCATTTATGCACTCTATTTTTAATACATACATCTGCTATTTTAAAACTTTAATGCAAATAATTATAACATTTATAACTACCACATTCACTTTTTAAACTGTATTCCTCTCATTAAGGTAGTGGGGTTAGCTACAGTGGCGAAAGCTTTTTATTTTTCCTTCTCTTTCATAATTGTTGTTACAGCCCTATCTCAGTCTTTTAACTTAGAAATGTGAGCCTTGATAAACAAGGCAAATGGGAGGAGAACCAAGTTAAATGCATATTGCCATGGACACAGTGGCATTGAACTCTTGTTAACAAAGTAAGCGTTTTATCACTACATCACTACTGCATTAAAAGCTGATAATAAAAAAGCTTGAAATATTTTCAGAAAGTTAAAAAAATTATTTCAAAATTTTTTTGATACGCAACTTAGAGTATTATTATAAAATGCATGCAGGGTGACCAGCCAATAATCAATTCAAAATTCCAAGATAATACCAGGACTTTTCAATCAAAAGCAAACATAAAGAAGAAAAAGTATTCTAGTGATTTGGATTTCTCTCCTGTCATATTTTTCCTCAGGCTTGGACAGAAATGGCGTGCGATCGTACGCTGTAACTGACCATGCTTATAATATTTTTTCTTTAAAATTTGACCGCTGTGGTTTTGATGTTTTAACAATTTAAATGCTCTAAAAAAAAATTGTTGTTATAAATAACTTTTAATCCTTGATCTTATCGCAAATTTTTTATTAAACAAAGGCTTTAAATAGAATAAAAAAGTAAATATAGTGATTGTTTAAAAAAACAATCACTATAATTACTTTTTTAAACAAATAATAAAATTAACAAATAATGTTGTATTTAAATATTTTTTATCTAGGCATGTTTTTTTTATAATAAATTTAAATATAATAATTTGCTTGAAAATATTTTTTCATGTATTTCTAAAAATCTTTCGAAAGATAAATTTAATTTTAAAGATAATTTATTTCGAAAGAACTTTAAATGATGAATAAGTTAAATAAAACCTTCTGTTGCAAAGAAATGGTTTAATTGCTTAATTTTTTTTTTGTTTCTATTTTTACAAAGAATTGGTTAAAACTTTTTTTTTAACTTGACTAACTAATCAGTGGGTGAATGAATTAAAAATTACTATTTTAAATAGACTACGGTATTTTTTAAAACAATTTTCTTTTTAGCAACTTTTGGAAAAAATAAATGTTTATACAATTTAAAAATAACATATACAACACTTTTTAGTAACTTAAATAAAGTTTGTTCATTCATTAAACAATCAGTAGAAATAATTTGTAAAAGCATTTTGAGTAACTTTAATAAAACGTTTCAAATGATAAATTTTTAAGTAATTTGATTTAAAGAAATTAAAAGCGTAACAAAAACTTTAGAGTTATGAGTTTATTTAGTTTTATTTAAGCACTTATATATTTTCTGTTTTGTAATAAATTTCTTTTATTATTATTTTTTTAATTTTTTTTTAGTTTAAGTTTAGCTAGCGTTTCTTTTTTCAGCACATTTCTAAAATAATTAAAAATCATTTAAACATCTTAACAGTCGTGGTTAAGTTGTCAAAAAATAAAATCACTTGCTTGGTCATCAGTAGCGCTTGATTGCACGCCATTCCTGTCCAAGCCTGTTTTTTCTGAATAATATAATTTACAGTTTTTTAAGTCTTCTGTCAATTGCTTTCTTGCTCTTTAGAAGAAAACAGAGTATCTTTATTAAAGTCATTTAATTCAATAGCAAGCAAAGAAATGCATGATTCATCTCTAGCAGTTCTTATAACAGTAACTAACATAAATAGAAAAATATCTTAAATATAAGCCAAATAGAAATAATAGTTTTAGCTACAAATATAAATTGTTTGTTAGTAAAGCTTAGTGTCAATTTGTTCAAGTGTGTTTCAAAGCATTCCTCTCTATATTTGGGATCAAAAAAAGTAGATTAGAAACAATAAAAGGAAGTCTATCAAATACAGGTACAGTGTTTTATATTATAGGAATTTTAATTAGAAGATCATAGTTTCAATAGTTGAAAAAGACACTAATGTTTTAAAAATATTACTTTTAGAATATAATTTTACCAAACTTTATAAATAATTTTTAAATTTAAAAATATATAGTTTTAGGTGGCTTAATACTGCCTTTGGTTATCCTCGTACAGATACATGTTCAAAGTGTGACAAACTGAAAATAAAAATTGATGTTTCTTCAATTTTATCTCAGCACAAAGTTTGAAAATTAATGTTAAAAAGCTTGAGTTTGAAAGAGATTTGCACCAAAAAAAAGTTGAAACTTTTTAAAAAAAAAAAAAAAATATCACATTATTGCAGTCGTTAAACGCACAACAAAAAATGAAAACTATAATAAACATAATAACTCTACATATTTTATTAGATTATATATACTTCAGCAAAACTTAAAAACTTTTTTTAAAACTTTTAAAAGTGTTTTTAATATGCAAACAAACATTACTTCACCTTCAAGAAGTTACTATCTGTATATTTGTGTTCTGTCTGTTTATGTTTATATGTATGTTTGTGCTTTGTCTGAACCTCTTGTGGGGTGTTTACTCACTGGTAAGTTACTTTATGTATTAATGTGTTCTGTTTAAATGTTCTATTTAAATGTTTAAATCTGTTTAAACGCAGTGTGAGCTCATTAACTAACTAGGCACTCGAACTATTAAACTTACTCTTACCCTTATCTCTAGTATTTTGACATGTGTAAGATTTTTCTTAATGCATTTCCAAAATATCATGCCCGATGCTTTAAGGTGCAGTTTGCAGGAAGTAGTTCCTTTTAGATACTCCAAGTCAGGTCAGGTCAGGTTCAGGATCATCACAATCACCCTGCTATTGGTATTATGTAACCCAGTATCAGCTGCCTAATACTTGCTGCCTTGTAGAGTAAGCTTTTTCAGGCAAAGGCTAGGAGAAACAAACTCCGACTTAAAAATCCCCTGCCTTGAGGCTCTTGGTGGAGTAGTAGCTAGAGATGGTGTCTGGATAAAAATACTTATCTTGGGCAAATGTTAAATGCATCCAGCTACTGTCTTGCAGGAGACCATCTAGGCAAAGACTTTAGGGGTGAGCAGAATAATTCTGTTGACCAGCCTCAAACCCCTTCTTCATCTATTAGGCTGGCGTAGATGTAAACCTGCGTTACATTGTTTCCTACCTAGGATGATGAATGCTGGATCTTCTTGACTTTTCTCATAGGTTTTTGCTTGTACCTCCTTGATAGTGGCTATGCAACTCTTCCAGTTATATCCTAATGAGGGTACAGCTCTAAAATTCAGTTTAATGGTTCTGAGGCCAGCTGGTACAAAGTTTCCCGAACTCTGTGGTAGCTCTCAGAGAGGCATATTCCATCAACAGCTGCAAAATATTAGAGTATTAACAGTGCCATTGTTTTGCATGAGTGGTGTCCCTGTTAATGCTTTTGGTGTGCATTGTTGAGGCCACATAAGCCCTACATTATGACTTAGGGTTAATTAACAGGACTGAGAAAATTGCATAGCTCCTTGTTTGCGAGGCCGTTCTCTATCTATGAATGAGCCAAGTTCTCTTTAAACTTAAACATACTAAAGTAAATGAAAATATTAAACATAAAAAACCATCCCTATCACCTTAATGTTTTAATATATCTTTTACTAATATTTGTGGCCTGCGAAACAACCTTCCATCAGTTGAATCTTACCTATCGCAAAATTCACCTTGCTTGTTCTTAGTGAGAATAATCTAAACTCTGCTATTCCTTCTTCTGATCTCAATGATGGGTACTATCCTTTAATTGACAAAGACTCCAATAGTCAAATGCTTGGCTAAGGAGTATACATACGCATCAATTCACTTATTTGTCATGAAATCAGGTTCGAATCCTTTGACCATTCCTTTATTTGCTTCCGCTTAGCACCTCTTCACTCTATCACCTTTCTCTTTGTTCTTTATTCATTCTCCTTCTTCCCAAGACTGTACTCTTTTAGATATAATTTCCGATAAAATTGACCATGCTCTCTCTCTTTACCCCTTTGCAATATTGTTGTTATTGGCGACTTAAATGCTCATCACACTAAATGGCTTGGCTTTAACGCCACTGACCCTGCTGGCACTAAGGCCTATAACTTATGCATTTCTCAATCTCTTACTCAGATAGTTAACTTTGTGACTTGTTATCCTGACAACCCTAATCATTTACCTTGACTCCTTGATTTATGTCTGGTCTCTGATCCTAGCTTGTGTTTAGTTTCTCCTTTTGGTTCTGACCATGCAATGATCTCTTTAAATCTTTTATCTCGTACTTCATTTTCGAAATCACCCTATCATCGCACTATTTACTACTACTGATTGGGACTCTTATTGTGATTTTCTTGACAGTTCTTGCGCTGATGTCTTTACTGATGTCATTCCTGCCTGGATTCAGGCAGGAATGGATTCTTTTATTCCTTCTCGTTGGTTCCAAATCAAGCCTCATTCTACTTCATGGTTTTCACCCTCTTGTGCAGCTGCTATATCTAATCATAATCATTTTTTTCATCTTTTTCAAAAGAACAACTCTCTTAAGAACAAACTACTAATTATTATTGCAAGAAATCAATATAAACGGGTGCTGTCAGATGCTAAGCTCCATTAATCTCAGTTCACTAAATCTCATATCTTATCTTAGAAGTTAGGCTCTAGAGACTTTTAGAAAATCTTCAACAGCGTTGTTAACAAAGGAAGGTCTAACATTCCATCTCTCATTCATGGGACTGATCTTAATACTACTCCCAAGGATAAGGCTGAACTATTTGCATAGAACTTCTCTTCTAATTCGACCTTTGAATCTTATGGCCGTTCTCTTCCTTCCATTCTAATTAAACAGGTTAACCCATTGTTAGACTTTCAAATCATATCTTGATTAAACCCTTTTAAGGCATGTGGTCCAGACAACTTTCCTGTCACAGTTCAACAAAATTTTTCTCTAAACTATTTAATAAGTGCTTGACTGAATCTTGTTTTCTTGCCTGCTGGAAAACGGCATCCGTAGTTCCAATTTTCAAAAACTTTGGTGAATATTCGGATCCCTCCAATTATTGCCCAATCAGTCTTTTTTCTGTTATAAGCAAGGTCTTTACGCCTTTGATAAACAAATTTCTCACACCCCATCTTGAATAAAATAACTTACTGCCAGTCAATCAATACGGTTTTTGATCCATTAGCATCTGTTAAGTTGCTTCTCTTTATTGTGTTCGCCATTTTCTCTTCTGATTCCATTCGCTACATCATATCTCTTATTCGTCCCTGTATGGAATACTCTTGTCATATTTGGGCTGGCTTTCTAATGACGCTCTTTCTCTTCTAGACAAGGTCCAAAAACGCATTGTAAATGTAGTTGGACCTGATCTATCCGCTAAGCTTGAGCCTTATTTCCATCGTCGTAAAGTTGCATCTCTTTTTGTTTTCTACAAATACTATCATGGCCATTGTTTAAAGGAGCTTTTATCTCTAGTTCCATCAATCAAAACTCATTTTCGCTTGACTTGTCATTCATCAAAGCCTCATTCTTTAACTGTATCTGTCCCTGCATGCATGAAAAACTTTTATTCATTTAGCTTTTTTTGAAGTAATTGCAAATACATTCATTTTAAGTAAAACTTTGCATGCTTTTGCTAACGCAAGCAAAAACCATGCTAAAACATTATTACTTTCTTCAATGGCGTACTTAGTTATTTTACTTTAAAGTTATTGAAGCAAGTATTCATGTTTTAGAATAATTTCTTTAAAAGTCTTTATAATGCGTTTTAATTTTAGTAACTAATTGTTTTTTTATTATAAATACGTACTTTTTATAATAAATAAAAAAAACTATTAATCGCATAATTATTTGGAACTTCATGACATAATGAGTTCGTTTTAAAAACTTTTAAGTGAACACCGACATTTGCATAAGAAAATGTAAAGACACATGACATTCGTTGCACTGTATTTTTTTTAACAAACATTTGCATGTTCATCAATTTGCCATGCCCTAATGGGTCTAATTAACTGCACATATCAAGTCAATATACCTTCTGATTGAGTAAAAAAATTTAAAAATGCTCGTAAAAAAACAATTTCTTTCCATGAACTTGAACCTAAGCAGGCCATGTTCAAAAATATGACTTATTTCTTAAATAACCCCTTCTTCATCTATTAGGCTAGCACAGATGTATTTTTAATACATTGTTTCCAGTTTAGAATGTTGAATGCTGCATCTTCTTGACTCAATGCATCGGTTTTGTTTATGTCTCTGTTTTTATGACTAGGCAACTCATTCTATTATCTCCTAATGAGGTCACAGCTCTAAAACTCAGTTTTATGGTTCTGAGGCCAGCTGGTAGTCAGGTTTCCCGAACTCTGTGGTAGCTCTCAGAGAGGCTGATTCCATCAACAGCTGAAAAATATCAAAGTATTAACAGTGCCATAATGCGCATGGATGGTGTCCCTGTTTGTACTTTTGGTGTGCATTGCGGAGGCCACATTTAGAGCCCTTTGTTAAGGCTTAGGGTTTATTAATAGTAATGAGGCAATTGCTTGGGCTATTAAATGGTGTTCTGAGTACTATCTATGCTTTATGTCAAGTTCTTCAACAAATTTAAAAATGAATAAAGTACCAAAAACTATAAAACACAAAAAAACCATCATCATCACCAAGTTCTCTAAACCTATCATTCACTAATAATCGTGGACTTCGAAGTAACTTTTCTTCTGTTGAGTCTTATCTCTTGCAAAGTTCACCAGACCTACTTGCTCTTTGTGAGACTAATTTGAGTTCAGCTGTCTCATCTTGCGATCTTAGTGTTGATGGTTATCTTCCTTTAATTCGTAAAGAATCCAATAGCCACATGCTCGGCATGAGCATTTACATTCGTAAGAATTCACCCATTTGTCGTGAAACTAGGTTTAAATCCACAGACTATTCTTTCATGTGCTTTTGTTTAGCACCACTTCACTCTATCGCCTTTCTCTTTATTCTATATCGCTCTCCTTCATCTCAAGACTGCACTCTTTTTGATGTAATTCTGATCATATTGATCAAGCCCTCTCTCTTTATCCATCAGCTAATATAGTTGTTGTCAGTGACTTTAATGCTCACCACTCTGAATGGTTTGGCTCTAGTGTCAGTGATTCTGCAGGCATTAAAGCCCACAACTTTTGCCTTTCCTAATCCCTAACTCAAATAGTCAACTTTCCAAATCGCTTCCCAGACAACCCGAATCATTTACCTTCTCTATTAGACTTGTTTCTGATCCTAGTCAGTGCTCAGTTTCTCCACATTCACCCATAAGTGCTTCTGATCACAGTTTGATCTCTCTAAAACTATTATCTCATTCTTCTTCATCACCTGAATCCCCCTATTATCGTACCTCTTACAATTACCTTAAAGCTGACTGGGACTCTTTCCATGATTTTCTTTGTGATAGCTTGGGTAGAAATCTTTCGTCTTCCTATTGACAAATGTGCTTCTTACATAACTTCCTGGATTCAGGCTGGCATAGAATCTTTTGTTCCCTCTTGATGATTCCAGGTCAAGCCTCACTCTCCTCCATGGTTTCCCTCACCTTGTGCTGCTGTGATTGCCAATCGAAACTGTTACTTCCATATCTATCAGCAAAACAATTCTCCAGAAAACAGACGTCTGTTTATTACTACTGGAAACTACTGTAAAAAGGTTTTGTCTAACGCTAAAGCCCGCTATTCTCAGGTCATAAAATCTCGTATCTCATCTCAAAAATTAGGCTCTCGCGAATTCTGGAGAATCTTTAATGGTTTAAACTTGTATGGTTCAGACTTTGTCACCTCACCTGAAGACAAAGCTGAACTGATTGCTAAAAACTTCTCATCAATATCATCTCTTGATTCCACTAGTTGCGTTCTACCTGATATAGCCAACAAGCAGGTTGATCCATTGCTTGACATTCATATCACTCCAGCATCTGTATCTAAAGTGATTTCCTGCCTAGACTCTTCTACAGCTTGTGGTCTGGACAACATACCTGTTATTGTCTTGCAGAAGTGTTCTCCGGAGCTGTCGTCTATACTCTCAAAACTATTCAACAAGTGCTTATCAGAGTCTTCCAGCCTGCCGGAAAGCGGCATCTGTTATCCCTATCTTCAAAAATTCTAGAGGGCGATCTGATTCGTCTAACTACCCTCCCATTAGTCTTCTTCCTATCATCAGCAAGGTTTTTGAATCTTTAATTAACAAAAACTTAATCTCTTATCTTGAATCTAATAACTTACTTTCTGATCATCAATATGGATTTCGATCTTCTCGTTCTACAGCTGATTTGCTAACAGTAATACCCGATAGGTTTTATTGTGCATTAGAGGTTAAGGCCATCACTCTTGACATTTCAAAAGCTTTCAATAAAGTTTGGCATGCTGGTCTTCTCCATAAGCTTTCTTCTTATGATGTATCTGGCAATATCTTTAAGATTATTGAATCCTTCCTTTCCAATCGTAGTATAAAATTTGTCCTCGATGGACAGCACTCTTCTTCTTATTCTGTAGCTTCAGGAGTTCCTCAAGGTTCTATCCTTGGCCTTATACTTTTTTTAATTTACATTAACGATCTTCCAGATACTCTCACATCTAAGGTGGCATTGTTTGCTGATGATACTACCATTTATTCTTGGCGTGATAAGAAACCAACACTCTCTGATTGCTTGGAGGGAGCATTTGAGCTTGAAAAGGATCTCACTTCTACTACAGCATGGGGCTCACAGTGGCTGGTGAACTTCAATACAGATAAAACTCAATTTTTTTCAGCCAATCGTTATCGCAATAAGTTAGATCTTCCTATATTTATGAACGGTGATGTACTCGATGAGTCATCTACTCTTTATCTTCTAGGATTAACTCTCACTTCCAGTCTTTCTTGGAAACCATATATCAAATCAGTTGCAAAGTTAGCATCTGCTAAGGTTGCATCTCTTTATCAAGCTTGTCACTTTCTTACTTCGAATTCTATTCTCTATCTTTATAAATCTCAAACCCGGCCTTGTATGGAATACTGTTGCCATATCTGGGGAGGATCTTCTAATGATGTCCTTTCTCTTTTAGACAAGGTGCAAAAACACATTGTAAACATAGTTGGACCTGTTCTTGCAGCCAGCCTCCAACCATAATCACATTATCATAATGTTGCTTCTCTTTCTCTTTTCTACAAATATTATAATGGGCACTGCTCTAAAGAGTTAGCGTCTCTTGTGCCATCTACTAAAATTTATTCTTGTGCTACTTGTCAATCAATTAAGTCTCATCCTTTTTCTGTGACTGTTCCTAAGTGCTCCAAAAACGCTTATTCGTCTAGTTTTTTTCCTCGAACATCGGCTCTTTGAAATTTGCTTCCTTCATCTTGTTTTCCTGATTCATATAATTTGCAATCCTTTAAGTCGTCCATCAATTATCTTGCTCTACTATTTTTATCTTTTCTTTTACAGTAACTTCCAACTTTAATTAGTGGTTGCTTGCAGCCTTATTGGAAGCAAAGATGTTAAAAAAAAAAATCCTCACTACAAAGCTAGGTATCCTTTAGCTATAAGACCTCTTCGAGAAGTGCTTTTTTCTGTAAACTCTCCTGGAAATACATCTTATAGAGACTCTTGGAATAGCATATTTAAACACATTTATTGGTAGAAATGTAGAAAGTAAAAGAAAACTCTCATTATTAGAAAACTCTTTAAAATTGTACACTAAGAGACTATGTATATCAATAGATAAATTTAAAGATCTTTAGGTACTTAAACAATTTACAAACCTGATTTTTTCAATTCACTATTATTTGATGACAACAAAGTTGACCAGGATGATTTTATATAAATATAAAGTTTTGTAAATCTAACTGAAAAGTTCTCTTGTTTGAAAAAAATATATTGTTTTTTTGTTTATTTTATAGTGTTTTGAAATTACTTCATGCTAGTTGTACTTATTTCAAATGTAGCTAATTATATGTTCAAAATGATAAAAAAATAAAAGGTCAGAGGGCCAACTACAGTAGCTCACTATAATACCTGGTTCTTTATGCCTAAAATTCATGACTTTTTTTTTAGGTAAGTGCTAAGTGAGAAGGTTTTTTTTGTCAATGTGACACGGTAAACAAAAATAAAAAATTATGGATATGGTACTTTTGGCAAGGTGCATTGGATTTTTGATTTCTATATCTTACCTTTTAGATTATTTAGAATTTTATCATTACATAATTCTGAGAAAAACCCAAAACTATAAATTTATTAAACGAGGATTCAAACTTAGTTTAGCTGTAATTAGTTAATGCTAAATTTAAAACTATTGACCAATATTGACCCAATTTACAGACGGCTAATGTTTAATATTTCAAAAAGACTTGTCAGCTTCTGCATTGTCTACTGTGAACTTGAACCAAACTCTTGGCATTAAAAAAAAAACGCACAATATTATTCTTATTATGGTATTCTTATTAAATATGAATGAAAAATCGAGATTTTACAATGTTTTTTCTGTTGCAAAGCATTTTGCAATAGAAAAAAGAGCATAGTCCATATTGACTGCACCTCAAATATTGATTGATAAAACTTGTATTTTTCAAACAAAAGATATACAAACAAATAATATGTGCTGTTTTTTCCCTTGGACTCTTTATTTGTGTTCATTAGATTTGCTTTTACTAGTTAGGTAATATGTCTTATTTATCTCACCTTACTGTTAGTTAAAGGAAAAGGAAACTGTTAGTTATTTACTTGATTTCAATTAAAAAAATTTTATAAAAAATTTAAACATATATAATTGTTAAACACATAATCTTTGACTTTTTCAATTGAAGTAAAGCCTTAATGTCTCTTACAGAGACATTAAGTCAAGCCTTAATGTCTCTGTAAAAAAAAGGTTGTTTTTTAAATATCAAGTTGTCATTCTGTTTAAATTAGTTTAAATTAATAACAACATTAACAAAATTAATTCAAGAAATACTAAAATTTCTAATTATTCTTTAATTAGGTTAATGATATAATGTTATTAAGTTGATAGTTAAAATCAGTTGTAACAAAACTTTATACATAGAGATTTCAATGGAATTTTTTTAAATACAGATGTTTCATGCAATGCAAAATTGGGCATCACAAGTTTATCAAAAAACAAACAATTTTCCCATAAAAAATTTAACTCTTTGGTCCACTAAAATTTCATAACTTGCCTTTATGTTTGAAGTTTAGTATGCTTATTTGTTACGCCCTAAGCCAATATCTAACTAATTTTATTGAAACAACTGTTTCGGTGAAAAAAGGTTTGAATTAAAAATTAACAAATTTACATAAAAATTTTCATGGATAACTAGACTAACATCTACTACGTTATTAAATCCTCTTTTATAAATAGCATTTAATTGTCAATAAATATTATTTTATTTGTTTGTATCTATTAATATTTGACAATAAGAAGAAATGCAGACAATACATATCAGTAAAGAACATGTTACTGTGAAACCTACAGTGTAATCTATTTATGAGCTTTGTTTAGTCTCTGTATTGATGATTAAGTATTTGACAACTTATATTGCAGAAGTTTTTAACAATTTTCAAAATCAGGACCATCTCAACTCTGATCTCTCAAAACCGATGTTTGGCAAAAAGCTATAACTCCTTTTTGCTGGAGATAAAGATGAAAAGTATATGAAAATTCATTTTAAAGTTGAAAATTCTAAATCATCTGGATCTGTGTATGATGTTCATTTATTTCATATGTATCAGCATTTAGATTGTGGTGAGAATATTGTGTTTATTATTGGGCATTATGCTAATTACTATAAAAGAATTGAATTGTCAAATTTAAAATTAAAGGGAAAAAAAATTAGGCTGTTAAATAAAGATTTTAATTTTATCTATGATGTTCTGGGACACCAGGGTTATCTTGCTAGTTGAGTTATAATATCTGAGAAGCCATGCTTCTATGCCTTACACACCAGCTAATTGTAAATCCTAAAAAAACATAACAATCTCTGAAAAGGGCTCACAATGAGAACTTTTGTGAGGATAGAAATGATGAAAACATAAGAATTCTAGGTAAGTTTTTTTATATAATTATTGTTCCTGTGGTTTCTTTTCATAATAACTTTAGAAAATATAGAGCATCTGTTTTACATATTATGCTAGGAATAGTGTTAATGCTGTATAAATTATTGCCAAAGGAATGTATTGGCTGGCTTACTTTTATCTAATAGTGAAGAATATAATAGTGAAGCTTTTGTGAGAATAAGTGAAATGTAAGCAGCTAAAAGAATCAAACATTCTCAAAAAAGCAATGCTGTTTTACACTTTTACACATTACACTCACAGCAGAGCTGAGAGTGTAATATGGATATAGAGAATTATGAGTGTTTAAGATATCAGGGTGAATATTTAGAAAGTTTGACGTTTATATTTCTGAGAAAATTGCTCTTACAAGAGCGCAATGTGAAATTTTAAATGTGGACTGTAATTGATTGCAGATAAAGTGTGGATTCATAAAAACAATTATAATAACAATAACATAAGGTCTCATGAAAGGGCTCATCTTCAGGCCTTTGATGATATAGGTTGAGTCACAAGTTTACCATGTATTTAAAGTTAATGATTACAAAATGGTCTTGAGAAACTAACTAACCTTTGTAGTGTTATTGATGACGCAGCATTAGGAATTGGCTTTAACGCGTACTTGGTGATTTTTAATAAGTTACAACTAATACTTTTTAAGAAATTTTTTATTTTATTTTTTATTATATAAATTTACTTGCTTTTGAGTTTCATACATGCCTTCCAAAAAGGAAAATGTCACTTAAATAATACATAAGGTAATTATTAATGTACATGAGGAAGATTTTATGTTTGCATAACTGCATAAATAAGGGATTAAGACATTGTTAGATATCAGGAGCAGAAACTGCATCTTATTTTAGAATGCTTTGAATTGCACAGTAAAGCTAATAGAAAACTCCAAATGGCTTAAGTGAAAAACTGTGTGTTCTGAGCAAGGAGAAAACTACTTTTAGGTTAAAGATTTTAAATACAACTAAAATAAAAGATTTATTAATAAATTAATGAGATTCAAACTCCTATTGTTTGTTTGTGTAGCTGTTTGTTCATCATTAGATATACTTTTTCATTTTATTCAACTTTTTTTAATTTTAGATGGGAATTTGATTATTAACTTTTGAATAAATTGATCTTAATCTACCTCTACAATCACTTAAGTAATGCGGTTTGTTTCTGTTAAATCACAGAGTAAATACAATCATTGCAGTTTGTTGCTGTTAAATCTTAACAAACAGAAGTTTTCATTTAGGTGAAAAAATGGAATAAAAAATTAGTATCAACAAAATGCATATAGAAATATGTATACAAATAATGTGAGTGTGTGATGAAACAATGACAATGTTCAAATAGTTAATCAAGTAAGTCAAAGTGTTAAGTAAAGTTTTTTTGACTTTGTTAAAATTTTAAATCTTTTTTACAAAACAAAGTTAGTTTAAGTAGAAGTTGCAAAAGTTTTAGTGGCGTCCCCTTAGTAAAACTCTTAGGGAAAAAACAAGAAACCAAATGTCCACCTTGAAACATCCGCTGCATAAAGGTTGTAAACCTCTTATTTTTATAATGTTTTAAAAGTTATTAAAAACAAACTTTTGAATTAATTGAATAAATTAAGTATAAAAAGTTTATTATTAAATTTAAAATGTATAATAATAATTTTAACTCAAATTTTTTCTAAAAAAAATTTTCCTTTTTTTTAATACTGAATCCCTCCCAACAAGGCTAAAATCAACCACTATTAAGTTGGGAATTACTAGAAAAAAAAGAATATTGCTAAAAACCAAGAAACAAATGACAGATTGTATGAGTCGGAAAAAACATAAAAATAGGAGAGTTTTAAACCATTACATCAATGGTTTAAAACTCTCCTATTTTTAGAGGAAATAAACTAGACAATTAAAAGTTTTTAGAGAATGAAGAGACAGATACAGTAAAGAGATACAACTTTGCTCAATGACAAAATAAGCGAGTATGAATTTTGGTTGATGGAAATAGATATGACAGCTGGTTTGAGCAGTGACAATAATAGCATTTGTAATAAAGAGAAAAAGATGCAACCTTACATTGACAGAACAATGGCTCATGCTTTGCAGATAGAGCAGGTCCAAGGTCTTAAAAAATACATTTACAATGTATTTTTTTAGACCTTGTCTTAAAGAGAAAGAATATTTTTTGAAAAACCGGCCCAAGAATGGCAATAGTATTCCATTTAGGGACAAATAAAAGTGATTTATTGAGGTAGAGGATGGAATCAGGGGTAAAGAAATGGCAAGTACAATATAGAGAAGCAACATTAGCAGATGCTAATTTTGCAAAATATTGCATATATGGTTTCCATCAAAGGTCAGTAGTTAATAATAATCCTATAAGAAATAAAATAGAGGATTTAGTGAGAGGGTTGCTATACATTAATATCAAAATGTCAACAGTATTGTAATAATTTTTTATATTAAATAACTAAATAATTTAATTCCTTATTTATCTTTTTTTATCATATAAAATATTCTTTCATTGTTAGCTGTTAAATTTTACATAGACAAAAAATATTAGCTGTGCAGAACTAACAACCCATATATCTATAGAGCTCATAATTTTACGACTAACTAGTTAATTCTGCCATATATGGCTGAGCTAACTGGTATAGATAACTGCACAATATTTTCAAAAGTACGTCACTTATATTAGGGGTAATCATAACAGGTATGCTATAATCGCAAAAAAATGAAAAAGTAACCAAAAATAGGGCATTCAATGATACGATGAGCTGATCAAAAAGCACGTGCGTTTTAAAAATGCCATGTGGTATCATGTGATAATAATAAAAAATTAGTATTTTCACTTGAATATTTTAAAACTAATTGCAAAGTACCTTCGTCACTTTCAACAAGTTTTGCTGCTTGTATTAACACATTTATTTTCGCCATGTAAACAAGGGAGTTAGTAGTATTTTTTTCTCAAATGCTTCGCACACCTTCTTGCGAGCAGATGACTTCAAAACAACGAATCTTAAACGAAAGCTACACGTGGTGGAGTGATCGAGACATAAAGTCTGTCGTTAAGTTATACTTTGTCATAAAATGAATTAATTGATAATCACATCAACTTCAACTGTTCAAATTCTTATGATTTAGTATATTAGTCATAAAAAATGATAAGCAAAAAGTGATATGACTAATTTTTTTATAATTATTTTATAACTGTTTATCAATTGTGGCGTAAATTTAAAGTTCGACTTTTCTCCGCCCAAAACTGCAATGATAAGACTTACACACTGTTTATACTTACAATAAAACACATTTTATGTTAAATGCAAATTATATTTTTAATATAAAAGACTGTATTAAACAACAACAAAATGTATATTTAAGAAAACAGCTTTGCAATACTGATTTAATGCTGTTTTATACAACAATAATTTTACACAAGTTTAAAACAAAACGAGTTTTATTCTCATTTTAAATGGGGTATTAAAAATTGAATAGTTTAGTTTTTAAAAACGGTAACTTTTAAGTCTTACTAAATGAAGTGAACATTTTGAGAAAAATGCTTCAATTATTGTTATCAGCTGTGTTTTGATGCCATTATAAACCCCTAAACGTAAGAATCAGATAATACAAATTAAACAATAAATAGTATAAGTTAATAAAGAGATATTTATTAATTTATTGTTTTTTTTCATATCATTTTATTATTAAAAAAATTTTGCTGTCCCTCCTTTGATCATATTTTTATTTAAACAATAAAACAATATATTTGTTTGTTTTTTTTTAATTTTTTAAAATTCATATATATATATATATATATATATATATATATATATATATATATATATATATATATATATATATATATATATATATATATATATATATATATATATATATATATAAATATATATATATATAAATGTATTAGAGTGGGTCAAACTTTTGAAAATCAAAAGGCACTGTTTTCCATGTGCTGTAGGTGTACTCTATGATCAATAAAAAACAAAAATTAATTTATTCGCTCAAATTTTAGACTCCGCTCAACGGGCTTAAAGGTTAAATATTTGCCCATAAAGTCATGTTGTGAGTAGTTAAACGCCCTTAACCCTTTCGTGACGAGTGACCCGTATGGCGGTTCACAAAATTTGTTTCTAAATGACGAGTGACCCGCATGGCGGTTTATAAACAATTTTGAATATTTCAAATTATCTATAGCAATTGGGGAAAACTTTAAACTTATCTTTAAAATGTGAATAATTTCTTAAGGTTCAAACCGTTTGTTAATTGCATTTTTAGATCGCTTAAAAATCAATTTTTAAAAAATGACAAAATTAGATAAAAAATATACTGTCATAAATGTGATCCTTGATATTTTTTTCAATGATAGTGGTGAAGATTTTTTTTGTTTGATCACCGCTATAAATGCCTCATTTATGCAATATCAAAAACGATATGTTTATGTATTTCTTTTTTATTTGTTTAAGGTTACATAGAGAAATTATATATTTTTGTTAATTTCAACATGATATATTTTGATCACGTTACTAAGATAATAAAAAAAAAATTTTAATTTTTTAATTTTCTGAAAGCCAATTCTTTGACAAAAAAAACAAGGTCTTTTTGTAAAGTTTTGACTAGTAGTTTTTATTTTATATTCTTCTAATTGATCATGAACCTAGATCGTTATTTTACGCGCAGCCATATAGTTGTTTTTAACTCAGTCGCGAAAGGGTTAATTAATTTTGTTTTTTTGTTTTGTTTTAGTGAATAGGGCCATTTGTTTGATAAATTAAAACAATA
Source organism: Hydra vulgaris (assembly GCF_038396675.1). NCBI lineage: Eukaryota > Metazoa > Cnidaria > Hydrozoa > Anthoathecata > Hydridae > Hydra > Hydra vulgaris. The sequence goes on from NC_088929.1 coordinate 10,640,821, forward strand.
ATTCAGCAAAATAGAGAATAGTCGGACAGCTTTAGGTGATTTTTTGTAAGTTTTTTATGTTAAAACTTTGACCTGGTTTTTCAAAAAAACCCGGCTTTTACGTAATACTAGACTTACTAGCTAGCTATCGACAGTAGAAGAAATATACAATTAGGGATAGTTTTCTTATTATGTTGTGCATAGTTATGCACATTTGCGGGTTAAGAAAGCTTTTTTTTAGCACATTTATAAATAAAAATTACAATATTTTAAAATTTTTATTTAAAATCATGTTTTAAAAATAATTTTTTTATCAAATTAACTTAACATAAATTTATGACTTTACATAAATTTATGAAATTAGATAACTTTTTACAATTTAACAATCACATAAACAAGTTAATAATTACATAACACATTTTAAATAATTTTTGACAACTTGTCTTTAGTATTGACTGAAAGTTTTTAACTGTGACTTGAAATTGAAAGCATCAAACATTGTTTTAATTCCTCATCTTGGTACACATGTGTAAAGCCTTGGATAAGTTTTACTCCTCTCTCAGCACAATCATTTACTACAGTTAACATTTCTATGAATTTTTTTAGTACTCCATATCCTGAAAAATTATTCCAAAAATAAAATATATACAAGCATTTTTAAATATTTTTAATGCTTATTTTTAATAAAAAGCTAATAAATTAAATCAATTAAGAGAAAAATTAATTCAAAATCTTTGTATTTTACCATGTTAAACTGTAGTGATTTTTTTTCCCAGCAAAACATAATCAATAAGAAATTAGGCAAGTTTACAGTAGGCTATTGAATGTATTTGGTGTAAGCGTAAATCTATCAGGAATAAAAGGGTAGTTTTCAAACCTTGTTATGTAATTATAACATCTTATTATAAGACAAGAGAACTTGCACAAACTAATGTTATTGTCGCATAAAGATAAATTGTATTTTAGTCCCAGCAACTTAAAATAAAAAATAAATGAAGGCAATTAAGTAAGATTTTAATAAAACAAAGTCAATAATTATTTGTTAACAACAGAGCTTTGTGTATTTTGTTATCTTTAGTACACTTTTACTGGTCAAATAAAGAATTGCAACTACACAAAATCTGAAATTTAGCCACACAAAAAAAAAAAAGAAATCTTCAAAAATATTTTAAAAAATAACAAGATTAGCACAAAAAAGACACATCTCTAATTGTAGACATAATCAATATAAAAAAAAATTACTTCGATTTTGTTAACTAGCATAAAATATCATAAGTAACTTTAACTCATATACCAAAATATCCTTAAACCAAGCCTTTAAGGTCTTTCAAAAAAAAAGTTTTAAAACAAAAAACAAAGTTTAATTGAAAAAAAGGAAAATATTTGAAGCTTCATAAAAGAATTAATAAATAAATGTCTAAATCTTTAAAAAAATCATTTCAAAGGCAAAATTAAATACCAAATCATATTTTTAACAATATACGGCTATGAAAATAAACTCCAACTGGAGCTTGTGTAATTTTCACACAAGAATAATGAAACCACTCAACTTTACAACCTGGTTTATCACATGCTATCATTGGTTCAAAATAGGGTCTTTTATAAATACAGTAATACTTTTGTTTATTGTCTAAACATAAATCATTTTTGTATGTAACAACTTCAGGAGGTAAACACTCAATAAATAATTTCCGGAGCAAAGGCATCATTTCATCAATAAACTTTAAGTCTCTTGTAACTCGAACTAATAAATAATGATTTGAAGCCCAAACAAAAATATCACAATATTCTTTATTTAGAACATATAGTTAACCCTGCACTTGTGCATAATATTTATGATTTTTCTTCATGTTTTTAAATGAATCAAGAGGGAAATTTTTATCTGTTTCCCAATTCACTAAACCATTTCGATAATTAAATGGACAGTTTATTTCTAACTGAAAGTATGGCAAGAACAGCTTACTATAGGTCAAGCTCGTAAGTATGGTTTATTGTATAAAATGTGAAAGTCTGAAGTTGTCAATTGGAAGTTTTTGTGTTTTTCTTTCATAATGGTTTCATAGTGTTACATTCCATTTCTTTGCCATAAGTTAAGGAAGGTGTGTTAAGTGCTTTCGTATAACACATTAGCTTATTAAGCAATGACTTACTTGAGTTGATATATTTGAAATGCATAACTTCATAAAAATTAGAGGCTGTAATTCTCCCTGCTCTGCGAATTTTCAATGTACTGGATAAACTCTACAGTTTAGTAATTTCAGATAAAAAAATCAAATGAACTTGAGGTGTAAGTTAATTTGTATTTTTTGTATTTTAAAAAACATCTCTATTAAAACAGAATCATCTAAATTAATTGCTTTAATCAATCAAACAGACTTGTTAAAGGTTCTGGACATAGATTTTCTTCTGTCTCATCAGATATCAATATACCGTCAGTATTTTTCTAAGACAATACGTAATTAAAATACGCTGCTTTAGGCATAACCTTTGGTTGTTCTTGAACTTTATCTAGACCCAAATTTTTTACGGATTCTTCTGCATTGATGGAATAATTTTTACAGTACTTTTAGCTGATCTTATTTCACATGGTAAATCATTACATTTTGGTCTATTAAAGGATATATTTTGCAATGATGATGCTTCAGCCTTTCTTTTTACTTGGTTCCATTGATACAGTTTACTAGTAACAGCAGTCTTATTGGCTTCAGTTCGATCGTTTATCGATTGTGGACTGGTCCGGTAACGTTTCCTTGTTTGTTAATGTTAATTTCTTCTTGTAATCTAATTGATCACTACCGTTTAACATGCTAAAATACAAAGATTTTGACCACATCTTTAGAAGTTTCATACGAAGTCCAGCAAAAAATTAACCAACAACGATATGTTTTGACTGCCAAGAATTTGCGCATGCGTACATCAACGGACAAACTCAAAACAATTCCAACCCGTCTATAAATTACCGAATGAATCGAAGTTGCTAGACAAGAAAGCAAAGCAAAGAAAAGGGATGTTTGTAAATAGTAGTTTCGCGGAATCTGAACTCTCTTTATTGTGATTTTTATTGTGATTTTAAATAGCATTTAAATGAGCTAAATATATATTAAATAAATAAATAAATCACTGATCAAAAAACTTTATGTTATAATCTTGTATCTTTTCCCATTTTATTTTAAATATTACATTATATTTGTTCCTACTGTTAATGTAAATATATTATTTTTAGTGCTAAAATAAAATATAAAACAGGAAAATAATAAAAATTAAAATTATTTTTGATTTTTCTCTATGCGAAAAAAACAATTTTACTACTTTAATAAAGCTTAAAGACATCATAAATATTTCTGATCTTAATAAAAAAAACAGACCGCCAAGATGATGGTATAGTAAAAACCGGTCAAATTTATAAGAAACCGGGTCGAAACTCAGGGTCCTAAACGCTTGAGCACAGTCTAAAATTTATTCAATAACTATAAGGTTGGGCCTAAAATGATCATATAGACTTACAAATTCGGATAAAAAACAGTGCCTCAAATTTCTTCTTATTGTGCCATTATGATGGCACAATAAGAAGAAATATATGTGCAGAAGTTTAGTCACAGAGGTAAGTCACTTTACTTTTTCTTCAAAAATAATTTTTTTGTTTTAATACAATAAGTTAATATGTATTTATTGTGTAAGCAACTTTAATCAAGATATAAAAAATTGTAAGGGTTAAGGATATAATGAAGCCAGTTCTGTCTCTGAGTATATAAATGGTCTTTCTGCTCAGGTTCTAATTATAAATTCAAAGACTCTGTATACACATTGTCATAGCCATCGACTGAACTTATTTGTTTGTGAATCGTATAATGTCCAATTAGTCCACTTCATTTCAATGATTAGTGTTTATGCTGCTTATTTTAACACACCAACTACTTTGTATTAAAAAATTATTTTCCATTATCACCGCTCTTCATATAACAGCTAACAAATATGCATGGAAACCCCTTGGAAGACCAAGTCATCAATGGAGTTAGAATTTGCACTACGCAATTTTATCCTTAGCATTTTTGTCCTTAGCAGGACAGCTTATATGTAACCCCATATTTTTGTTTAGGATTATATATATGATTAGTGGTCATTGTTCAGGCAAACACTGAAAAAACAACTTTTTTTAAAAATCTTGTAATATAAAAATATATATAATCTTTTATTTGACTATGTATATAAATCTATTTGTATTTGTGTCTTTCTCTTTTCTGTTATTAGTTTTTATTTTTCCGATGTCTGGAATGAAATATGTTCCTAAACATGCTGATGAGCCCTGATATTGGGCGAAACAATCATTTGTTGGTTTATATATTTATTATTGTAATATGTTATACCAGAATGGTAGAAAAAAATACTCTTTTAGTAAAAAATACTTTTTGGTAAAAAAAGTTTCTGTGTAAAACTAAGATACGAGCTTCTCTACTGCAATAGAAAGAAATCCCTTTAAATCCTCCAGCCTAATGGAAGAAAAATTTAGGAAGGTATACATAGGCGGAGACTATTGGAGTGATTGTTCCTCCCCCTCCTCCCTGCTGCTTAGATTTTTTTTTTTGAGTACATTGTTTAAAAACGTAAGTAAATTTAGGAGGCTGTTTCAAAGTGACATGAAATTCGAATAAAATTGCGTATTGCAAATTCTATTCTTTGCACTTGCCTGCTTAAAAAATCATTAAACCTGTAAATCGATGGTCTGGATCGTTGGAATCAAAAAAATTACCCCCTCCTTCTACCTTTACTTCACAGTCCGAATCAGCCCTTGCTCTCGGGCCCAGGGGAATTATATATACATATAATTCCCCTGACTTTTGAGAACTGTTATAAGTAAACTTCTATTCCAATGAAGCTGCTTTTTGCATAACTAATAACTGTATTTATCAGCTCTCAGAAACACATATAATCTTTTTTCAGAACATTCAAAATGATAAAAATTTTAGAGTTAAAAAGCGTAAGAAACGAGATTGCTTGTCGCTATAAAGAAAAATTTACAACAACTGAAATTGTTAATTTTTTAAAACATCACACATTCGGCCGCAAGTTAGTATATCGAATCATAAAGTGTTTTAAGGCAATTGGAAATGAAATTCCATTAAAAAACAGGGGGGAAAAAGAGTGGTTCGTACTAAAAAATTCAGAAAGTTTATTTATGAAAGAATTAGGTGAAATTCTGCTTGAAAAGGAAGATCAGTTTCAAAAGAATCAAGAACCGATCCGAAAACCATCAGAAATTTGATTAAAACAGACTTATGCATAAAAAATAATTAAAAAATATTATCAGCTAGTTTGACAACAAAAAAAATTGAGCGTGTTGAGAGAAGCAAAATGAGAAAGAATATGTATAATGGTATAAGGCCAATAATTTTATATGTATAATGTATATATAATTTATATAATATGTATAATGGTATAAGGTCAATAATTTTTTCTGATTAAAAATTATTCATGTTTGAGCTGGAAATATAGTTTTTGGTACATTCTCCAAAAAAATTACTTTACACAAAAAATAAATATATATAAAACTTAAGTAGTAAAACTAATAATATAAAATTGTCGATAATTTAATAATAATAATTTAATTTATTAATAAAGAGTTAATTTGGTGCAACATATTAAAGACATAGATAAAAACCAGGCTGTTTTGTTAAAAAAAAAGAATGAAGAAAAAACTCTTTTTTCCCTTTTCAACTTTTCGCTTTAACGACCTTTAAAATATTATTGGCTTCCACGCAAAGATTTAAAGTAATTTAAATTCAAAAGTGCTTTACTTTAAATGAAAATCTCCACGCAAAAGAGCAAATGATCATGCTTTAATAGATAAATTTAGCGTTACATACTAAAATGGTACCAAGATAGAAAAACTTCTACTAAAATTTATTAATAAAGGAGTTAAAATCAGCCTGCAGCTCTATTTAAATTATATTTTTGAAGACTCATGTGAAACCTCACGTTGAAAAAATGTTTGGTGATTGTCCATACACCTTCCAGCAAGGTTCAGCCCCCGCACATAAAGCAAAAACCGTTCAAGTATGGTCTCAGAAAAATTTCCCTTATTTCATTCCAGTGTCAAATTGGCCCGCCAGCAATTCAGGTTTGAACCCATTGAATTTCATTGCATAGAGTTACATGTTAAAAAAACTAAAAAGTGTAAAATGTAATAATTTAAATGATTTCAAGTTTATTTTAGTTTAAATTTCTGAAAATTTTCTTCATGCCAGCTGTGATATTTTTAAAGAGTTCCTACGTGTATTAAAGAAAAAGGAGAAATATTTAAATTTAAATAAACTTTTTGTACTATATATTAATGCAACTCAAAAAAATTAATCAAAAATAGTTTTTTATTAATCAAAACAGTACTCTAGTTTTTAACACAAAAATTATTGGGCATTTGTAAGTCCACAGCCTGTAGAAATAAATAATAAAACCACAATGAAACTTTTACTTTACACAAAAAATAAATATATATAAAAACAAACAGGGGATCAAAGACGTTACGGATGACTGGTGTCACCACAATCCTTTCATATACCCCTTTTAACAATAAAATTTAAAACCCATATGACTTTAGTAAGTTTACAATAAAATATTTTTTGTGAAAAAACTACGTAAAGAATATACATTAAAAACTCCGTGGCAATATAAATATTAAAATCATTAGTGAAACAAATTTTTTTTATATTAATCTTTATGTTCCACTCTTCCATAGCATAACTGAGATAAGACTTTTTATTGAAAAAAGATTATCGAGGTTGAGTCGAACTTTAAATGCTTTAGAATTAGTAAATTCCAGATAGGAGGCAAACTTCAAATTTAGTTATGTTAATACTGGCGTCAAATTGGAATATTTTTTGTTAACCATATTAACGCAAAAACAAATAAAAATTGAAAACTAAATGAGTTGAAAGCGAGAAAAAAAATCAACAAATCAGAACGAAGTATATACACCATCTATAAAACAGTCGCAACCGTCTGCCGCGGAACTCGCTTAAAACTTTCGATAAAGATCATAAATGTATCATTCTCAGACATTCTACTGATCAAGCAAGTCCTTTTAGTTGTAACTAGATCACTTTGCATCCTTGTTAAAAATAAAAATTAAGAAGAGTTAAATAGACAATAGCATTACCGTCATCTCCTTGCACGCCCCACCTATTAGCATTTCTTCGTTTTACGGCCATCGCGCATGTATACACCGAGAAAAAGACTATTATACCTTGTTCAATACAACTTCTTTAATGACTGCATTGTTAAGCAGTAGTTGTTCTTCCTAACAAAATTGCACGCGCTAGATCTGTTGACTTTTAAACGATCTTTCTAAAAGTCATATTTACTAAAAGCATCTTCTACCCTGACCGCCCCTGCTGTTAAACGAGTTAGTCATGCTAACTAGTGATGTGTTCAACGGAATATGTCCGTTCCTTGTAAACCAATTTATTAAATAATCGTGGTTTAATAATAGTTTATTATTGTTTTGCACTGTATTATTATGGTAGTTTTAATAAATTAACTGTTCGCTTTTCCTCTGTAGGTAAGTTTATTCCCTGTTTAATTCCTGGAGCAAAATTACTATCCTCGATAGTGCTCTCTCTTATCAATTCAACTATATCTTTTAATAGACTGCACTAGATGAATTTTTGAAATCTATTGTGCTTCTCTACTAATTTTATTAGGTATTTTTTTAGTCAACTCATAATTCAGTAGCCGCAGAAAAAAGTTAATCTTTAGTAGTTATATTTTATTATCAGACGGCCAAAGTTATATCCAAGTGTATATTTTATACAAAAATAAAAAAAATGTATTTTATATTAAAAAATATTTCATTACTGTGTAAATTTTATGAAACAGTGTAACTATATCTGCGCGTCCCTTTAACTAGGCGTGGCATCTTGTTACTCCACCTTAGAGTCCCGATTTTGTTAAAGGTTATTTTTTATGTAAACAATGACCAACATTAAATCAATGTAGGTAGTAATGGGGGCATAATCGTATACCTTAAGTGCTGCTTTTTCAAGTTGACTATTTAGAATAAATTTTTTTTTCATCTTTCAAAATATGCCTTATGTAAACTACTAAAAACTGCGCCGCTTTAGTGTCTGTAATTCTTATAAAAAAAAGTTTTTCATTTTTTAAAACAAGGTAATTTTTTAATAAAATGTTCATTCGTTACTGAATTGTTTAGAAACTGCATAAAATAAAATTATTTTAATCAAAGTATTTTCGATTATAAATAAAGACGCAAACCTGTATTTAGAAGTTGAGCACAGCCTGATATATTTCATTTAGCATTGGGTTTCTACTAACATGTAAATTATATGAAAATGTATTTATTAAATTAAATCGGTTGCGTTTCATAATTTTTAATGTGTACAAATAATAAAAATATTGGTTTTAATAGGATAGTAGTAAATATTCATAATAATTAAGATGGCTACTGCGGAAAGTTCCATTAACTTTTTTATTACTGATAATTTGTTAATTAAGTTGCTATCAATGTTTGGAAAGCAAAAAGAACATTATCGTTCATCTAAAAGCATTTAAAAAAAAAGTAGTTTTGCATATATACTTAACTCATTTTCTCTAGGCATTTACTAATCCCCTGATAGACACTTGTTAATGCATGCCCAATAATACTTAAAAAATACTTAAAAATAGGTAATTTTTTATTTATAATAATTTCTTACTTGAGCTTGTAGTTTTCATGCATATTATACTTAGTCAAAAATTAGTTTTTTTCTACTTGCGTTGACTGTTACACACGCACACACACAGATATATATATATATATATATATATATATATATATATATATATATATATATATATATATATATATATATATATATATATATATATATAGACAACACAAGAGAAAACACTACATTAACAATAAATCTATTCATAATGTTTTTTACAACATTGTTGTATACTTTATTAAATTATGAGAATAATCTTTCTCATAATTACTTTATTTGGATCATAATAAAATTCAATCAAGTTGCATTAGCAAATGTGCCACGAACAGACGTGTTATTATGCATCTTATTGTAAACTGAAAATATTATTTAACTTTTAAAGGTTATAAGTATAAAGGTATGAATACTATTTTAAATATAAATGTTATTATTTAGCACCTGCTAAATAATATACAAGGTTAAATCCAGGGTTTTTTAAATTGATAGCTTCCTTGTAAATTTTTACTGACAATAAATGTTATAGTCATGCAACTTTTTTACGTAATAGTTGCAAGTTTAACATATTTCTAAATTCTAAACAACAAAAAATAAACTTTTGATGACCAAATTTCAAACCGGGTAATAAATTTAATTTTGTCCTCGACGTCTACTGTATTTTTTGTTTTTGTTTTTTTTTGTCTTTTGTTTGATAAAATGGTAAAAGTAAAAGTCTTTTGTTTGATAATGTTGGTAAAAGAGATTTTTAAGTTTTTTAATATAACATGGTTATATTAATAATAAAATCTTTTTATTATGATGTTTTTATTCTAATCTAATAATGCACAATTATTTTAATAGTAACATAAAAAAGATGACTGACTCAAAGTATTTTACCACTACTAAGAAAGGTAACTAGCTTGTTAGTTAAAAAATTAATTTTTGTTTTTGATTAAGGTGTTAAGATATAGTATATTCTTATAATTTTTAACTAGATTAAATATAATTTATTGAACAGGTGAAATTTATGAGCTGAAAGCAGAGTTAAACCAACATAAAACTGATCGTAAAAAAGAAGCTGTAAAAAAAGTTATTGCTATAATGACAGTTGGAAAAGATGTTAGGTAATTATAGTACATAAAAAAGTTTATTGAAAATTTGTTTACCTGGGTCTTAAAGTAAGCAAAAGTTTTTTTTGTAAAGCATAAGCAACCCTCTTTCAAATGTTTAAGGGTTTTAAGCAACCTCTTAAAATCATTTTGGAAACCTAATTTTTTAATACAGTGTAATTTTGTTATATAAAATACAATTAGAGTTGTGGGCCCACATTCAAAAAATAATTTGTGGGGCCCTAATTTTCCAAAAAAAATGGTAATTTTGTTTATTTAAACATACTCAAAAATACTATCTTTGAAAACACCCAAAGCAACGATTTTATTTTCTCTTTTCCATAAATATACAATACAATTCTTTTCCTTGTAAGTTAATTTATATGATTAATCTGAGTCTGTGAAGAAAGAATTTTTTAAATTGCATTTTAAAGAGCTCAAAAAATAAACTTTTTTAGAATGTTAACCACACTGCCTCACAACCACGTGAATACACTACATACTTTTTATTTTATGTTAAATTTTTGTTCAGTAGATTAGTTTATGATTATTTTGTTTATTGTGAAAAAAAAGGAAGTTTGGATGGATACACATAAAAAAAAACAATGTATATCCATACAATTTCAACTGTTATATCTTTTCAATCTCAGCTGTTAGATCCAAAAAAAAAAAAAAAATTCACCAAAAACAAGATTTCTTATCTTTTAAATGATGGTATTACTGAAAGTTGAATTTCAGGCATGTTTAGTTAATAAAACTTAATTTCAATTCTTGTTTGTCCTTAATCTAAAGTTCATGTATGGTACCAAAAGTTTTAAATATAATTCAACAAGTAAAATATTTTTACAAATGGAAGCATTCATTTTGGACATCGAAAAAACTGCTTTTTATGTCATGAGGATTTGATATAAACTACAGAATGGTATACTCGATATGTAGAGTTGGCTTTGCTGTGTAGATATATTTGCTTTTTAATGTCAAATAGTTCAGTTAGTTGCATTTATTTGAACAAATGCAAAGTGTTAGATGTAGTTAAATGCAAAGTGTTAAATGCAAAGTGTTAGATGAGTCAGTATTGTAAAAAATGTGAGACTAAAATGACACAAAATGACAGACTAAGTTTGTCATTTTGTAAGTATTCACAAGTCACTTGCAATATAGATATACATTCTGTATGATTTTCCATTATCAAAGCACCATTTAAATTGATGTATTTAAGCTTTGAATTAAAAAATTCTAAAAAATAACATCTTACTATAGCACTTATTACAAAGTATTTTGCGCTTTGTTTTTTTTCTTTAGTTTTTTTTCTAAGTTTAATAAAGTTTGGAAATGTTACAAAATAAATTGTTTCATGCAATTAACCATAGGTTTGATTTAAACTTTCTGTATTGTCCATGATTAGTTTTTCTAAAATTCAATTTAAAATATTTTTTAAAAATGCTTGGTTTTTTAAAATCAAAAATAGACATCCTTTCTAAAACATTATATTGAATTTTTTGGTAACCAAATAAGTAACCATAGCAATAGATAACAATATTTTTAAAGAAAAATATAATTTTTTAAATTCTATTATAACATACCTTTCAAAAAATACACCAAAATTTTTTGAGGTTGATAGTTGCAAAAATTTTTTAGAAAGGGGTGAGCTAACACCCTGATATTCAAACTAAACTCAAGTGTTCTGTGCTATGTTATGTTATAGGCTTAATATGTGAAATTAAATTTAATGTACTATTTATTTTTTCATTGTTTTGGGGCACATTGTAAATTTTATAAGCAGTTTGGAATAACTCATATAAAGCAATGCTACAAGATTGTCGTGTCTCTTTAAAAATTAGCACTCATGTTTGCTGACCATATAGTTAACCAAAATGCTAAAAGTCAGCTCATGCTGATTTTAAATTAGTTTTTGATATAATATAATACACAATATACTTATAATATACAATATACTTCATGATATTATATGCAATTTATATAATATAATATACAATATACTTCATAATATTATATACAATTTATAAATATTTTAATTTTTTAGTGCATTATTTCCGGATGTAATAAATTGTATGCAAACAGACAATCTAGAGCTAAAGAAGCTTGTGTATTTATATTTAATGAATTATGCAAAGTCTCAACCTGATATGGCAATTATGGCTGTCAATACATTTGCAAAGGTTTCCATTTAAAATTGTTTAAAATTGATACTTTTTTAATTTGGGTAAATGTGTCTTATTCAAGATCAGTTTAGTTTTAATTTTTATTGTTTTGTATTTAGGATTGTGATGATCCTAATCCATTGATTAGAGCATTAGCTGTCAGAACCATGGGTTGCATTAGGGTGGATAAAATAACAGAGTATTTGTGTGAACCATTGCGAAAATGCTTAAAAGATGAAGATCCATATGTTAGAAAAACTGCAGCAGTTTGTGTTGCCAAGTTGCACGATATAAACTCTACTCTTGTTGAAGATCAAGGATTTTTAGAGCTGCTGAGGGACTTACTCTCAGATTCTAACCCGATGGTAGTTTTTTTTTTATGAGTTAATAATTTTTAAAATAGGTTTTAGTTAAACTTATTAAAATAAGAATTTTTTTTGTTAAATAAATAAAAATGATAGTGTAAATTTGAAATAAATATAAAGCAATATTATAAAAATACTTATAATTTATAGCTTTATACCAGGCTTAGTCAGGAAGCTGGTGCGATTGCACTCTATATCTGACCTTGCATTAATATTTAGTTGTGACAACATGACCACAACTTTTTAGATGTTTTGAGAACATTTCAAAAAGTGCAAAAAGAAACTTAACTTGATGATAGACAACTACTAAAAAAATTTATTCTAAATTATAATAAATTCAATCTAAAGTTCTCTCTTATAATTTCTTTTATAAAATTAGGCAACACTTTTATAAATTTTATAAAATTAGGCAACACTTTTAAAAGTAACAGCTAACTATTGATGATCATTTAGTAAAGAAACGTTCTTAAATTTATCAAAGTGTATAATATAATATAGGGTAAATATACACAAAAAAAGATTTAAAGATTTTAATAAAACTAACGGTAGTTGAATTATATGATAATAAAAAAGAAAAATATATTTTTATAACCATTTCATGCTTTGCATAGTTTGCAAAGTTAAAAATATTTAAAACTATTTTTAAGTAAGATAAACAAAAGAAATAGTTTCATCATTACTATAAAAATATTATAATGACCTTTTCTTTTAGCAGTGTCTTTATAATGCTTAAAAAAGTTCTACAATGCGCCAGACCCCTGAAACAGTGGTCTGTAAAGATCAGTTTCCAAACTACTCACAATGTATAGATTTAATAACTTTATATTTAACTTAAGTCCAACAGTGTATTTTACTATAATATATATTATAAATTAATATACAAAGGGCATATTACATTCTAAGTAAATTATGATTTTAATTTGTCTTTTCCAAATTAGAAGCATGTTTTTATTCCATCAAATTATTAGAAAGCAAACTTTTATGCTTAAACAAAAAAGGTAAAATATATATTTATGAAGAGGAAGCGGAGCTGCTTCACAATACCGCTGATATATTCAGTGAGTAAGCTCTTTTATATACTTGTATGTTTTTGTTCTGTATGGATCACTGGCACCAGGCCAGTGCTAGTTCACCCATAAGTCACTTTACATAAATGTATGTTTATGTTCTGTTTGAACCTCTAAGGCGGTGCTCATCCACTTTTAATTCACAATGTATATATGTATGTTTATGTTGAGTCGCCTGTACTTTCCTGTTTGTTTATTTGGTTATTAATTTTATTAACTTTGATGATTATTATTTTCTTAGTTTTATTGAAAAGATGTTGTTGTTGTTGAAAGTCTTATTTATATAAAATCGATCCTACAAACAATTTTAAAAGGTTTACATTTAAAGAATAAAAAATTAATTTGTGTTTTTATTTATATAATTATTTATTATAATTCCTAATAAAACTTACTTAACTTTATATAATTTAAAAAATAAAATTAAAAGTTTTTTTTTATAAATGGTCAATAAAAATAAATCATTGCTTAGTTTAAAAGCGCTTTGCTAATATTAAAACATTTGATTACAAAAGATTATTTACAAATTTAATTGTTTTAGAATGTCAAAAAGTTTCGGACATACATGAAAACATACACAAATTTAAAGGTTCTTAAAACATCTAAAAAGCTGTGACTAAGTTGTCGCAACTAAATATAATTTGCATGTCAGATATAGAGTGCGATCACACCCGCTTCCTGACCATGCCTGTTTATACAGAACATAGAATTAAAATAGATATTTTATAATCAACGGAAAAAATAAAAGATAAAAGCAAACATGAATGCCTTGGAATTAGAAAAATAAGGCAAAAAATTATCTAAAACACTTTTAGGTCGGCATCAGGTCGGCACAAAATTTATAAACAAGGTTCAACAAGTCAATTAACTGCAAACATTTTGCATAAAATTGAGAGAAAAACAAATACTGAGTTTGCAGATTTTTCTTTCAAATGTCATTGTTTGCTTAAAATTTGAAAAATAAACAGCTTTTTCCCATTTTAACAGGGTTTTAAATGAAACATTTGTTTTTCTGTTTTTATTTGTTTTTATAAGCATTTGAATCAAACAATTGTTTATTTTTGTTTTAACAGTTTTAATTAGAATGTTTGATTTGCAGTTTTTATTTCAATTATTTTATTTAAAATTTAAGTAAAGTGTTTGCTTTGCTGTTTTTAATTTATTGTAAAATTAAGTTTTAAAATTCTGAGGTCTGCAAAAAATTATTGACCTAAGATACTGTCAGGTTGGCAGTTAGTTCATCCTAATTCGGAGGACTGTGAATGAAGTTCTTCATTCACGTTTGCTTTTATCTCAAGCAACTACATCTGTTTTTAAATATTATTGTTTTGGCAGTCGGAATTATAAACTTTGTTTAATATTTAACACTAGTTTATTATAAACAACTTTTTCAAAATTAAAAAAAAAAAAACTTAATTTAAAGGTTGTTGCAAATGCTGTTGCATCATTAACAGAAATTGCAGAGTCATCTCCTAATGCAAATCAATACTTTGAAATGAATTCTGCAACAATAAACAAACTCCTTACAGCATTAAATGAATGCACTGAGTAGGTTTTTATTTATTATTTATTGACATGCATAAAATCTTTTTAAAAAAGTTGACAAAAGTATTTAGTTATTAAATAGTTTTTTTTAATTAATATTGCATTTTAATAACTTATATTTGATTATAAATATTATGCATTTTTTTAGGTGGGGTCAGATATTTATTCTAGATTCTCTTGCTAATTACACACCACGAGATGATAAGGAGGCACAAAGGTAATTTGATGAAGCATTATATTGTTACTTGATAGATAAAATAAAGATTGTGATAAAAATAATAAACACACACACATACATATGTATGTATATATATAAATATACACATACATATATACAGGGTTCAACAGGAATGGCGGGTTATAGCCTGTGCTATCATCTAAGTCAGTTTATATGGGCAAAATAAAACCCACACAAAATATAAAATTTTTGGTAAAAAAGCATGTTGATGTTTTTTATTTAGTTTCTTTAAAAACTTAAAATTCTTTAAAAACTTCTCACATGATGCAATATTACGATGCATAAAAGAAATTAAATCAAACTGTTTCTTCAAACAATTATATTGTATAATTGTTTCATATTATGTTATAGATTAAATAATTAAGCAGTAAAAAAGCAGGCAAATTATATAGATTTAGCAAAAAAAATTAACGAGTTTACAATTGCAAAAAAGTTTAACGAGTTTGCTTGAGAGTAAAGAAACAAATCGAAACAAATTCATATTTTTTAATAATTTTTAATTTTCATTTTTGTGATAATTTAAAAAACATTTGATTTTATATGTATTATATGTAAATTGTATGTTATATATTATATGTTATATGATATAATTATATTAATACCATTGATTCAATGATTTTGGCTTTGAGACAACTAAGACAATACAGGAACATTAAAAGAAAAAAGTAGTTAAAAAATTGTATAAAAATAATACATAAAAAGTAATTTTATGTATTATTTTTATACAATTTTTTATAAAAATTTGTTGTCAAAGGATTCAATTTTTACCTTTTGTACTCTCAAACTCAACATTTTATTGAACTATAAATATATATATACAAAACCCAAATCTTTTGTTGACATATGTATAATTTAAAAAACATTTGATTTTATATGTATTATATGTAAATTGTATGTTATATATTATATGTTATATGATATAATTATATTAATACCATTGATTCAATGATTTTGGCTTTGAGACAACTAAGACAATACAGGAACATTAAAAGAAAAAAGTAGTTAAAAAATTGTATAAAAATAATACATAAAAAGTAATTTTATGTATTATTTTTATACAAATTTTTTATAAAAATTTGTTGTCAAAGGATTCAATTTTTACCTTTTGTACTCTCAAACTCAACATTTTATTGAACTATAAATATATATATACAAAACCCAAATCTTTTGTTGACATATGTACTCTAGCCAAATTTTGTTCATATTTACAATTTATTTCATAGTATTTGTGAACGTGTGACCCCACGTTTATCTCATGCCAATGCTGCTGTTGTTCTTTCTGCTGTTAAAGTAAGTTGTTTTTTTTAATACAATATTTATTAAATATTTTATACAGTTATACATTTATTTATTACATATTTTAAAAAATATTTATGATTTAATTGAATTAAAAAGGTTAATAATTATTTAATTTTTTTAAAATGTGTTTTATTATTTACATTAAGGTATATATTATTTACATAAAGGTATATAAAAATATAAATATGCTCACTATTACGAATATAAATGGTAACAAGTGACTCAAAAAGAATGCCGTATTTTTATTTGTTAATTATCTCTACAAATATTGTGAAGATAATTAACAAATAAAACACTTTTTCAATTACATTTGTTTTACTGCAAACTTTAATTTGCTAATCAATACTTTTTTTAAATATATTTTACACCAGTTCATTTGGTGAACAAATTCATCCCATTCAAGTCTGATGGGCTAAGGTCAGGAGATTTGGAAGCCAATTTTTTTTCAAAACTAGAGATGAAAAGTTGCCTTAGTACCATTTTTGGGAAAATGTGTAATTAGGTGCACTATCTTGCTATAATATCCAATTGTCACCAAACACTTGGTTTCCATATTTTTAAGCCACTGGTAAAACATTTTTTATACAAACTTTGTTGTTTACCAATTTTTTGTTAAAAATGACCAATGTGGTTATTCCTTCCAAGATGACTCCTAATCACAGCTTAACTTTTTTTGGAAATTTTTGTTTTTTCTTTATACCACCATTTCTATCTGTCTCTCTACCATTTATAACCAGAATTCTCTTGTTTTATGCAGGCCATTAATATCCAACATCTTTTCATCAGAAAACATAATTCCATGCTTCTTTTTTTTGAATTAGTTTCGTGTTCAATTTGCAATTTTAATTCTTTCTCCTTTGGCTTTCAATAAGTAATGGTTCTTCTTTTCTAATTTCTAAAATAAAAAAAATAGTTCTTTGGTAAAATCAATAAGTTTTTGTAGAGGAAAAGTAAATCTTAAAAAAAATAAGATAAATACCACAAATATTTGTGAAGATAATTAACAAATAAAAACACAAAAATATTTTCGACACTCGTTATATAAATAATATCAGTATAGTAAGTGTTGTGATATAAAATAATAAAGTGTTGGTGATATATATATATATATATATATATATATATATATATATATATATATATATATATATATATATATATATATATATATATATATATATATATATATATACACACACACATGCATATATATATATATATATGATTATTTACTAGGTTTTAATGAAACTTATGGAAATGATGCCTGCAGGATCTCCATTTCTTCAGAGTCTTTCCAAAAAGCTTGCTCCACCACTTGGTGCATTTTTATTGTCCACTTATATATCATTTTAAAAACTTTTTTTAAAGTTTTAATTTTTTTTGGATTGATATGATTAATTTTATGAGTTATATATTTATTCTTATAGTAACTCTTCTTTCTTCTGAGCCTGAGGTGCAATATGTTGCTCTAAGAAATATTAATTTGATTGTGCAGAAAAGGTATAAAAAATTTTGCTTCTTCAATTTTTAGTTTAATCTTCAGTTTTATTAATTTTTTTTAGACATTTTAAATTTCTTATATTATAGTTTTTTGAAGATATTTTTATATAAAACAAAATATATTAAATTTGAATTGAAAAAAAAAAAGATAGTATATAATTTTTTTTACTTTGACTAAGTATCATTAATGTTTGTTAAAGAATGTGTTTTATGTTAATATAGTTTTAGTCAATATATAATAAATGTAGTTTATGCTAATATAGTTTTGCTCATCACATAATAAATATAATCAATGCTAGTATAATATTGGTCATTATATAAAGATTTTGAATGTGTGCTGTTGCACAAATTAATAGATCTCTATTGTTAAAACAATTGCTAGATCCTTATTGTCAATACTATTTTTTGTGCAAGCTAGCGTTTCAAACAAATGAAGGCCTCAATAGAAGATTAATCAGAGTCACACTTGCTGTTTTGAGAAAATCAATTTTTAAGATGTAGTTCAAAGAATTAAAATCACTCCAAAAATCATTTTATTTTAGAAAACATTTATATCTCAATATAGCAATTCAAAGTTTTATGTGAAAATGTTGATTTATATGTTAGATATTGATACTGTGAGAGGGGAACTGCTGTTTGGACTTTGATAGTTTTTCCATTGCATCACTCTAATACAAGCCAAAATATTCTATTGGTTAGTTTCTAGAGACTAATTCCCATAACAGGTTTTCTTAATTGACTACTACTCATACCAAAAACAACAGAATTGAAATGCACTAAAATAATGCTTTACAATAGTAGGATTATTACATGAGTGTCATCTTTATTGCAGGTACTAAACCAAATAATAAAAGAAGGGAGGAGGAAATTAATAAAAACTAATGTTTATGTTGCAATAACTCCGTAATTATAGACTGATTGATTCAATCATAAGCATAATATGACGTGTCTGTTGAAGAACTATCTTTACAACAGAGGGTCCAACAATGGAAGATTGTTGTAGAATTCCTGGTTCACATGATTGCAAAGGTCTTGTTTTAAAGGGACAAGATGTCTTGTAGCCTAGCTTTAGGAAATCTTTGAATGACTTGAACATATTCTGCTCACAGATCACTGTAAAGGGAGATGGCTTGACATGTGCATTCCTGAACACTTGAACCCACTGGCTGGGAAGATCCAAATCTGTTGACTGTTTGATCAAGGTCATGTCATGGTTACATCCAAGAAACGAGTGACCATGGATGGAAAACGGATTGAGATGCGCTCAAACTGCATTTTTGTGTTTACCAACCAATGCATAAACCTAAGTAGAGTATAATTCTTGTTTTGCCCTGCACACCCATCACAAAACAAATCCAGTCTTGTCACTACTTGCGGGATGTATGTCTCTATGAAGTGATAAAGCATGGAACACACATCATCAGCACCCTTTTTAGCAACAGTCTCATCGTAAAAGTAGAAGTATGCATCATCTGTTGACAGCATGTGAACATTAAATGAGACGCAGGTCAGTTGACGCTTGTAATAAACATCATTGGACGTTTTGTTGGGAGTGCATAGATTTTTCTGAAAATCAAAAACGACTGCCTCTGTAGAATTATCTATCTGGGCAAGATCTTTCGCCTCGTGTATTCTTTTGTAGAAAATTGTAGCTTTTTGATGAAGTTCCAGTTCTTGCTTCATTCTGTCAATTTCTGGGTTGTTTTCTGACTCTGCATATGACATCTTCTGCTTCAGCTCATCACAGACATTACATATATTTTTTCTTGGATATTCAAATCCAATATTAAATGTAGTGTTGAAGATATGTCTATATCTTTTATAAGAAACTTCACGTGCAGGGCAAGAGTTTACAAACATTTGATGCATCTTTGCAACATTCAAGTCCTCTGACAAGTATATTTTCCTTGTAGCACCCATGGTATAGTGTGACTTTCTGCCATGGAAGGACCGAACATGGTCAATCACTGCTTGCAACTCTTCTGGCTTAAGTCGATGAGGTTGATTTGAATGTCTCCCTCATGTCAACAGGTGGACGTCCTGTGGTAAAACAGATAAACCAACAATATTTAAATAGTATTATTATTTGAAAAATCAACACAGCATAAGCCTATATAATTTATACAGTTTAATAAAAAAAGTAAACGAGTAACCAATCACTCAGAAGTCCCTGAATTTGGCATTCTCTTCATCTTTGCGAGGTTGTCGCGTCTCCACTGCTTTCACTTTTAAATAAAAATCAGTTCACTTATATTTAAGAATCAAGAGCAATAAGTGTGCAGTATTTTTTTACTCGATGTTATTATTATTTTGGAGGATGTTTACAAAATTAATGCCAGATAAGACAAGGCATTGTTTTAGCTCTACAATTAATATTTTTTGTGTGACAAAATTATGTTTAATCTGTTGTGACTGCATTATTAATTTTAATTAGTTTTAAAATGGCTTGTAAATACGGCTACAACACAGATAAAAGTGTATTAAATAAATGAACTCGAATAAAATGAAGTCGAATACGATAACAAAAAGTTTATCATTTAACTAAAAAGAATAACAGTTATACTAAATTTAACTTACAATAATATACAAAATTCACAGTACATCTAAGCTTAGGCTATAACACGATGCCGCTAATAAAATGAATCTGCCTGAGATGGAGCGTGTCTGTGTCGATTAGTAAACCTATATTTATACTATATTACAGGATCCTAGAATAGTCGTAATCTAGAATACGAAAAATATGCTAGTGCTGCTATATTAAATAATAAAATCCTCAAAATAAAAACAAAAGAACTTTCCATCCTATACAGAAATTCTATACACTAGTAAATTTAATATCATTGACCCAATTATATTTACTCTGACTTAATACACATAAATTAATCAACAAAACAGCTGAGAATACTCCACACACATCTAAGATAATTTGACTTGCATAACAAAGTTTAAAATTAAATTACTCAAGAAATTTCTCTTGAACAAAAATACTGGCCAATCTTTTTCTTATTCTAAGCATGAATAGGATTTTAGAGAGAGAGAGAGCAAACATAATTCAACATTTTTCGCGCGGCTCGAATAAAATTTCTAGTTCAATACAGCATTCTAAAAAAATATCAAGACTTACAAATCCTGAAGTTGACTTATTATGCAATGGAACAATAACCGAAGGTCTTGTATTTACTTATTGTTATTCGAGATGGGTAGAAAAAAGGTTCTTCACCTGAACAAAGAAAGCAAGATGTGAGTCTTGTGCGTTTTTGCTACTAATCAAGTTAAGTTGATTGAGTAGACTGTCTTTTTCTTTGTCAGTAATTGCTTCAAAACATTTCATCTTGCACTTGCAATCTTCCCCTCTTTCATGACTTGGTATGCGTTAAAATTTCAGCTGCTCTTTATGAGTAAAATTCTTTTTCTTTTCTTTGGTTTGTCACTAATGACTGGGGGATCAGTGCTGCTTTCTGCCATCTTTAAAGCAGACACCTAACTAAAACAGCGCAGGATTGGCTTCCACATGCCATGTGATAGAAAATAAGCCGGCTGACAACTAGCTTGATCATTTTGTTGCTGTATACATGCGACTCTGATCGTTCTGCAAATGTGTGGTGTTTTTAAAAACTCCTGCAACTCAAGACTCCGATCATTTTTTGATTAGTCACTTCAGGTAGACAAAGTATGAACCCTGGGCTACAATAAAAGGACAATAACTCAAAAAAATCAAACTTGTGATTCTGATCGTTCTTCTGTTGAGGCTTTCAAGTACTAAATAGAAACTTTTTTTTTAGTATATAGATGTTGAAAGTTTAGTTTTTTTAATAGATCTCTATTGTTAAAACAATTGCTAGATCCTTATTGTAAATACTATTTTTTGTGCAAGCTAACCTTACAAACAAATACTAAATAGAAACTTTTTCTTTAGTATATAGATGTTGAAAGTTTTGTACAAAAATAAGTTATATAGTAAAACATTATAATATGATTAATTAGTATAAATAGTTTAAGTAGTAAAAATAGTTTTACACAATTAACAGTTAGTTTGCACACTAGAAAAATGTTTAAAGATTATTCTAAATATGGCAGTATGAATGTGATCTATTAACTGGAAAACTTCATATGATATTTTGTATAGTGTATTTTCTCATTCATAGACCTGATATCTTGAAACAGGAAATTAAAGCTTTCTTTGTAAAATACAACGATCCAATATATGTTAAACTTGAAAAACTTGATATAATGATCAGATTGGCATCCCAACAAAATATTGCTCAAGTCTTAGCTGAACTTAAAGAGTAGGTCGTTCTTTTTTTATTGGGTATTCTATTGGTTATCATTACTATAGTGATAGTTATTTTTTAACTTTTTATTACTATGTAAACAATTTTTTATGACTTTGTTGCCTGCAGATATGCTACAGAAGTAGATGTTGATTTTGTGCGTAAATCTGTTAGAGCAATTGGAAGATGTGCTATCAAAGTGGAAGTATATAACTTTTGTACTAAATTTTTTAAAATCTTATTGTTTTGATGTAACAGTATTCAATATGATATGGTTACATGTGTATATGCAAGCAACTTATATACAAACATACATTGACTGATAGCTTTTGTGCAAATGGATTGTGCATCAGTGTTTTTTCCCCTGTATAATTGTAAGATGTGCCAGGTACCCAGCTTGGTCTAAGTTTTCTGACAGTTTTTTCCAGGTCCAAACTGAGCACCTGGCACATGTACACATTTTGAGTACCCAGCAAAACCACCATAAAATAATTTAATCAGGTACTCATCAGTTTTTCCTAGGTATGCAGAATATATAAGTGCCAAGTATTTGGCTTGCATTATTACTCCAGTTTTTCAGCTTACTCGAAATTTATAGATGTCCGGGTTGCTCAGCATGGACACCTAAAACTGGAAAACTAGAACTCATATACCTGGCGTATCTCTAATTTATACCCTCTCCAAACAATTTTATCCCTCATCTTTCCTATACAATTAGATATGGGAGGAGAGTACAATATCTGCAATAAAATAGTAAAACTAACTTTTAGTGTCAATGTTATAGGTTTTAAATTACACGAAACAAAAGAAAGTTTCTCTGTGACAAAAGAATTTTGGTTTTTTAATAAATGATAAAATTCAATAAATAAATTGGTAATAAAGAATAAAATTTAGAATTTTTTAAGACTAATTTTAGAATTTTTTAAGACTAATTTTTAATAATAGTGTTTAATTTATTATAGCATAATTTAAATTTTTTTAGCAATCAGCTGAAAAATGTGTTACAACATTATTGGATTTAATTCAAAACAAGGTCAATTATGTTGTTCAAGAAGCCATTGTGGTTTTAAAGGTAAAAATTTATTTTTTATTACACATAAAATGTTCAAGAAAGTTAATTTTGTTTAGCATCTGTTATTTTTAGGACATATTTCGAAGATACCCTAATAAATATGAGAGTATTATTTCAACACTTTGTGAAAATCTTGATTCATTAGATGAACCAGAAGCCAGGTATTAGAGCCAATGTTATAATAAATTTATTTTTAGTTTAATTGTTAAAGTATAAGAGCAAAATATAAATATAAAGGAAATATATGGCAGTTAATACAAAAATTAGAAATAATACTTTTCAGAAATTCAGAAAAAAATAAGATGTTAAATTTAGTGTTAAAAGAGTTCTATTCATATTTGTTTTAGTATTGAAATATAAAAAATTTATTATTATTTTAAGAATATTTTTGGTCTATTTTTTATAGAGCTTCTATGATATGGATCATTGGAGAGTATGCTGAACGTATTGATAATGCTGATGAACTTCTTACCACATTTCTTGATGGTTTTTCAGATGAAAATACTCAAGTGCAACTGCAGTTACTCACAGCAATTGTCAAGTTATTTTTAAAGAGACCGACTGATACTCAAGAGCTTGTGCAGCAAGTTCTTAGTCTTGCAACCCAGGATAGTGATAATCCAGATCTCAGGGATCGTGGTTATATATATTGGAGGTTGCTTTCCACTGACCCAGCAGCTGCAAAGGTTTTTAATAAAGTTTTCTAAATTTTATTTTTTTGTATTAAATAATTGAAATTAAAAAAATAAGTTATAAACATAACAATTTAGGATGTTGTGCTAGCAGAAAAACCATTAATCTCTGAAGAGACAGATTTGTTAGAACCAACGCTTCTTGATGAGCTGATTTGTCACATTTCTACTCTTGCATCAGTTTACCATAGACCTCCTAGCTCATTTGTTGCGGGTAAAACAGCAGGTCGTCGCACTATTCTTCTATCATCTTCAACTAATGATTTAGACGATGTATCGGAAACTGAGCAACCTACAATTTCCCAGGTTGCCAATCAAACTATAAATCAATCGGCTTCTCAACCCTCTTCTTTATTAGGTGATCTTTTAGATATGGAACCACCTGCTCCTCCACCAACTCAAAAATACACTGGAATGCCAACACAAGTCAAGCCTACCTCAGATTCAGGTATACAACTTTAAAAGAATTAAAGAATATGTTTTCATGTGAAATCACATGAAATAAAACTGATCACATGACCACATGAAAAAATATTCTAATTTTTTTACTAGAATACCATATAAAACTGTTTAAGATGGCGGAAGTGTTAAAGACAGACATGAAGGGGATTATACCCTTTAAGTAGAAAAAAATTAAATCTCGATATTATATGGGGACATCTATGATTTTCTGAAGTGTTAAATTAAATCATTTCAAAAAATTTTTAAATATAAGTCAACTAAATTTGGGCAAAGAAACAGACCTTTATTTTACAAGAATATCTTGAAAACCAAACATGTTCTATAAATCAATCTTCACAAATAGTTTTTAAAAAATGTGCTGAACCAAAAGTTGTACAATAAACAATTTTTTATCAACTTTAAAATCATTATCAATAAATAAATAAAAAAAATTCAGTACAGTTTCATATATAATTTTTTGTTCAACACAATATAAACACACTAAAGTATAAACTTGAAAAATCTTTGTTGAATAACCAAAAATTACACAAATTAATTGCAAGAAAACCACATTAAAAAAAAAAACTAAATCTAATAAAATTATTGCAGAGTACATAACAAACTTAACAAGTATTCTTTCACTAAGTATTTTTCGTGTATTTCCTCAATGTAAGCAATGTCTAGTTTACTATTATTGTTATGGTAATTATGTTTAGTTATACTTAGAGGCATATTCATTAAACAAAACAGTTTAATAGCACAAATTTACAAACACAGTTTGTAGGTTGATCTCTGAATTTTTTACTATTTATGGTTTTATTTTCATTCTTCATTGATTTTAAGTTAAAAAGTTCATTGTTCAGGTCTTGACAAAAAATTAAGGAAAATGTGTTTAAAACCCTTTATAGTACACAACATTTCTTATAAATGTTGTGTACAATAAATATTGCTGAATAACATTCTGGACATTTATTAAGTATATATATAGTATTTCTTTTTTGAAAATTAAAATAATTTTGTTTTTATGTTTTGTCAACTAAGTGCTGATTAAATACAAAACATTGGTTCTGACTAACGATGATGGCGTTTAAGTTTGGTAAAAAGTACTGTAATCTGAACTGTTTATTGTCGATTGAAAAAATGTTTCTATTTATATTATGTATAGTTTAATTATCATGTATAGTTTAATTTTATATTTATAGCATGGGATTGAAAATTCTATTAAATCATATTTATTACAAATAATGCTTGCCCAATATTTGATGCAAATATATAATTTATAAAAAATATAAATGTACCATGAATAATAGAATTTTTTGTTTGTTTTAATATAGTTAATATTTATTACTGTAAAGTTTACTGTAAGGTTTATTGTGAGGTTTACTGTAAGGTTTATTGTAAATTTTGCCTTTTTTTTTTTTGCATTACACAAATTTTTTAGTAAAATTATTATTTACTAGTTTGTGATATTTGTTAATCGTACTTCGGCAACAACACGATTGTTGCAAAAAAAAAAAAAAAACAATTAAAAAAGAGTGCCAATTGAAATTTTTTTAACTAGATTGAATAAATGATAAATATAAAATTATTACACTCTAAATTATTGCATAATAATTTTTAATTTATATATTAATTATAATGAGTTATATAAATTTGTATCAATTTGAGCAAAATAAAAAAATATAATGACAAATGTTCTGTTATAAAAAAATTGTAAAAATATACACTTCTTTTGTGGAATATTTAATTGTTGTAATAATTCTTAAATTTTGTTTATATATATATATATATATATATATATATATATATATATATATATATATATATATATATACATATATATGTGTGTGTGTATGTGTGTGTGTGTGTGTGTGTGTGTGTGTGTGTGTGTGTGTGTGTGTGTGTGTGTGTGTGTGTGATATATATATATATATATATATATACATATACATGTGTTTTTATAAAATTATATATACATATATATACAAATATATATATATATGTATATATATATATATATATATATATATATATATATATATATTATATATATATATATATATATATTTATATATATATTTGTATATATTTAATAACTTTAGTTCTTGATCTCTTGGGGGGTGATCTAAATATGCTTAGCACACCATCACCTTTTATTCCGCAACAACCTGCTCCTGTGACTGGGCTTAACGATCTTTTTACTTTACAAACTGCTCTTCCTGGCTCAGGTTATTCAGCTCCCAAACAGGT
>NC_088929.1:10672500-10695000 GCF_038396675.1 Hydra vulgaris
CTTCTATATTTCAACAACTGACACTAATTAGTGCAAATTAGTCATTGCGGCATATATATATATGTATATATATATATATATATATATATATATATATATATATATATATATATATATATATATATATATATATATATATATATATATATATGTGTGTGTGTGTGTGAGAACAGAATTTAATCATACAAAGTAATTTTTGCTTAATTTTATTTTGCTAAAATTTGTTTTTAGCTTGATTAGTATTGAAAATATCTAAAACAATTTTTTATGACTGTTTTTTATTTTATTTATTATTTGTAATTTTTCAATTAAAATATAAGAAAATGCTCTTGTTATACAATTTTTTATTTTATTCAAACAGGTATTAATTTGCATGCACATAAATTAATTGTAAAAAACTGTTTTATTGATAATTTGTTATGAAAATGAATGTTTATAACTTTTTTAATTTATAAAAAATCAATTTTATTATTGAATTTTTATTTCTAGAGTTTAATTTTCAGCAAATAATATTTTTGAAAAAAAAGACATCAAAAACTCTATTCGTCAAACCATATTACACCCAAAAGTTAATATTTAAATACAATTCAAATAAATCTTGTTACAGACTTGGTTAAACAAGGTAATACTTATAGAAAAGATAAAGAATTTACAAATATTCCATTTAGAACAGTAAAAGAAATACCAACAATATGAAACATTTGAAATTCGTACTAGACCAGGCCAAAAGCTTAAGACATTTTTAAAAGATGAAATTTTAAAAAAAATACAAATTCAAGAGAGAAATTTTAAGAATGACAAAAAAACAGTTTCACTAACATCAATTAATTTCCCATTCATAAAGCAGGGTTCAGTGGATGTATGGCTCGTAAAAAACCATTCTTAACAAAAAGCTGAAGAGAAAAATGAATTTTGCAAACAAGTATTATTATATCTATCATTTTGCAAAAAAGCCATTATCATTTCGGATAAAAGTTCTTTGGTCTTATGAATCCTATTTTAACTTAATAAAATCTGATGGTGCACAAAAAGGTTGGCGAAAGAGGGGTAAATCTTTTAATTTGAATTGCAAAAGGAACAGTTAAACATGACGGTGGAAGTGTTATGTTATGTTGTGTAAGGCGTTGGATGGTGTTGATAAATTAAAATTTACTGATAAATTGTTTGATAAAAATATTGAAACTAATTTTAAGATTTTCTACTAAAAAACTTAGATTGGAAAACAGTTTTTTGTTTCAACAAGACAATGATTTGAAACACACTGCTAAAAAAAACTAAAACCTTTTTTGATCAAAGCGACATAAATGCTTTAAAATAAGCTTCACAGATCCCTGATTTGAATCCAATAGAACATTTATGGACTTATTTAGATAAAAAATAGGTAATAGATTATTTTCCAAGAATGAAAATTTTAAGAAAGTTGTTATTAAATCATGGTCTTATATCAAAAATAATCAAATCAAATGTCTAGTTGAGTCAATGCTAAAACCCTTATTAGATGTTTTAAAGCAAAAGGAGGACCAACTAAATATTAAAGTGTATAAAGAAAATATAAAAACTTGAAATTGTTTCTCATTTATTTTAATAAAATGGTATTTGTTCCTAGCTTTAGCGTAACGCTTTTTTTTGTACAATTATTTTATGTGCAATTTTTTTTATCCCCTTCTTTTTCATTTAAAATTCCTAAATCAAGAAATTCAAAAATTCATGTGAAGAAAAACTTTACTTTTTTTTTTAAAGATTTTTTAGCAAATGAAAAATTTGACAAAAAAACGTTCTTTATAAATAATGCATGACAAAATATTTTATTCAAATGTGATAATTTTATGGACAATTAAATTCTGTTCTTAGTGTGTGTGTGTATATACACTGCCGCTCATGGAAGTTAGGACAAAAAATATATTTTCAAAAGAACAATATTAAAATGTAATTACGTTATAAAATTATTAATTTATATTAGTAAAATTTATGTTTATATAAAAATAAATCAAGTTAAATAAAATTGGTATAAGAAAATTCTAAATTAAGTTATTTTAATGTAAATATATTAAAGTAACATAAATTGCACACACAAGTAAAAGTCTTATCATTTTAAATTAATAAACAGAGAACCCAGAGATATATTAAAGGTTGGAAGACAGAAATTGTCCAGGTCCTTCTCGCATAACAACAAAAACTGATGATCGCCGCATAAAATTCATCAGTAAATGTAATCGAATGTTAACTGCTCCACAAATAACAGCTATTTTCAACTGTGATCGAGAAAAAAAGTTTCTGTCAGTACAATCAAACTTTGTTTCTCTCTGAATGGAGTGGGAGATTTGCGTAAAATCGATGGTTTAATGAGAAAAGAACATTATAGAGATATCCTGGAAACTTCGATTAATGGGTGATAATTTTATTTTGATGCATGATAATGATCCTAAACATACTGCATTAATATGTAGAAACTATTAAGAATCAAAAAAACTGAAAGTGTATTACGTGTAATAACCTAGCCTCCCCAAACCCCAGACCTCAACCCCATTGAGTTACTATGGGATGAACTAGATAGAAAAATTAGAACTGTATGTCCGACATCAAAATCTCATTTATGGAACATTATAGAACAGGAATGAAATAATATTCAAAAAGAAACAATTTTAAAATTAATTGAAAGAATGCCAAGAATAGTTAAAGCAGTTAAATCAAAGGTTTTTTGTGATGAAAGCAAAATTTAGTTATTATAATGGTTTTAGTAAATTTTTATTACATAAAACTGACTAATAATGTATTTTATATTGAAAATGTATAAGAAATATAATATTTATTAATATAAGTTAAAAATTCTATAACGTAATTACGTATTAATACTGTTTTTTTGAAAAAATCTCCATTGTCCTAACTTCCGTGAGCGGCAGTGTATATATATATACATATATATATATATATATATATATATATATATATATATATATATATATATATATATATATATATATATATATATATATATATATATATAATATATATATATATATATATATATATATATACATATAATCATATATATATATGATTAAATATATATTATATATATATATAAAATCATATATATGTATATAAAATCATATATATGTATATAAAATCATATATATGTATATAAAATCATATATATAAATATATAAAATCATATATATATATATAAAATCATATATATATAAAATCATATATATATATATAAAATCATATATATATATATAAAATCATATATACATAGATATAAAATCATATATATATAAAATCATATATATATATGTATAAAATCATTTATACATATATATAAAATCATATATATGTATAAAATCATATATATATATAAAATCATATGTATATAGGTCAGTATCGGTAAAAAAAATTTGGCAGGAAGGGGTTAAATTAAAATATAGAATTGAGGTTGGTGATTTTTTTCTGACCTCAAACAGGCAGTTAAGGTTGGAAGTTAGGTTGGCATTGCTGAATGCCGTCCCAAGTTCCAAGAGCTGGTGTATTTATACACTTATATGTTACAGAATTTGTGAAAGGCTTTCTATGTTTGTAAATTTTTCTAGTGTCTAAATTTTTCTTGTATTACACAAAACAGCTAAATCACTCAAGACATTTTTTTAATGATTTACAATTACTGTCATGTATTTCATGTTCCAATTTTTGATTTAGAACGCAAACTATTTTTGGGTACGTGGAAAGATATTCCCCAAACAAGCGAGGTTCAAACTAGTTTTCCTACTAAAGGACTTTCTTCTGGTATGCTTTAAAAAAAATTTATAATAAATCTTCAAAATGATGATTTGTTGAACTTTAAATGTCATTAATAGTAACTATAGTATTTTAAAAGTTTTTTTAAGTTAAAAATAATATCTAATAATAATATATTTATGTGTTGACTAAATATTTTTTACGTTAAATTTTAAAAAATTGTTAGTTATGTTTTTTAATTTACATAATGTTAACATATACTATTGTTACAAATAATATCACATAATAAATTGTTATGTTATTATGATTGTATTATACTTTTATAAATTGTTTATTTATAGCATAAATATGTACACATAGTTTAAAAAATTTATTGTATATAATATATATATAAAGTTTATATTATAAAGTGTTAGTTTATATTTATAAAATACAATTAAATTATTGATCTTTTTTTTTTGCTTCAATTTTTTATGAGTTATTTAATTTAGAACACTATCAATTTCTTCTACAAGCAAATAATATCTTTACAGTAGCTAAAAATAACGTCGATGGACAGGTTTTTTTAACTTTTATTTATCGTTTAATTTTTTTTTGTATGGTGTTATATTTTAGTAAACGTTTTTGTTTTGTTTTAAATACATGATTTTCTTTATTATATTTTTGAAATACAGTATTTTCTTTATATTTTTGAAACACATCAGTATTTTTTTTATTATATTAGGAGATGTTGTATCAGTCAATGAAGTTTTGCAATAATTTGCATGTTTTATCTGAACTGAAAATTATACCTGGCAATCCTGTTGTTCAAGTATGTTTTATATTTTTATGTTTGAAAAATCTCAAAACATAGTGGTCCCATAATAAAAGATTTTTTTTATACATAAAAAATGTTATACTTTGAAATTTTCTTCTTTAAAATGAAGTTTTTGGCAGATATTCAGATATATTTTTTAGTTTATTAAATTTATGCTTTATATTGTTATCCATTATTTATAGGGAGAGAATAGAGCGATTTTTGTTTAAAAAAATAACAAAACGAGTGTGAATCTTTACAAACATAAATTTAAATTACAAAATAATGTGATCACCATATTATTGGAAGCAAATACATTTCATTGTGGTCTGTTTTACACACAGACTTCAAAGAAGTGAACTTTGTTGAACATAGCACTAATAATAATAATAATAATAATAATAATAATAATAATAATAATAATAATAATAATAATAATAATAATAATAATAATAATAATTACAACAATAGTAGTTATGATATTAACTTTTTAATTATGATATTAACTTTTTTTATATAGCTGGCTTTAAAGACACGCGCTATGGATGTTGTTCCAATAGTACAAGCAGTATATAAACAGTTGTTGCAGTTGTAGACTGATGAGCCCTCAACTAAACTTTTCGTCTTAATTTTTTTTATAATTTCTGTATTAGTAAATTAAAGAATAAACTCCTATAAATTGTTTTGAGATTTTGAATTTGGTTACGTTAATGTAAGTATGAAAGAACAAATGCCACTAGTTGTGGCTTTTTTATAAAATTAAAATATGGCTGAGCGAATGAATTCATTAAGTAATATGTGTTAAGATTGCCTAAAGTAAAACAACAAAAGATGAATAAACGTGCTAACCATCGCGTAACAACGTAATGTGGCGTAATGTGTTCTTAGGATTTTTTAGTGTGGCGAATAAACTTCAGGCATTAAGTGGCTACTCTCATCCATCTCCTCCGTGTAGTTTTTAACCCTAATGTTTGTACAAAAAATTGCTACAAGAGTTTTTGATTATATTTCAAAAAATGTAGTTTTCTTGGTTACTATAAAAAACCTGAAAAATGACTTCACGCTGGCCAAAATATAAAAAAATATATAATTAGTGCAATAATTTTTTGACAAGCAGGTTGGTATAGTTTAACGCTAGAGCTCAGCATAGAGTGAGCCAAACCTGAAGGTGACAAACACTGTATACTACACGCTACCTAGGTGCTAATCACTGTACAGTATTTCATACCTGCCATGTACTGTAGTGTTCAAGACCTAACAGTCTCTGCCAAGTATTGAATACTTAACTCAGATTCCGTGTACTAACGACAAAAAAAAAAGTATTTTTCATAAAAATGTGTATTATTTTAAAGTTATTTTTTTAATAGTTATTAGTTAAAATATTTTTGTTAATAACTCTAATGTCAAAAAAGATCTTCTTTGCTTCTAGGTGTAGTTTTAGATGAAAATGTAACGTCAAATATGCACATATGTATAATTAGGTAATTCGTTTCCAATTTAAATTTCTAAATTCATTGCAATCTAAATTATCAAATTTCTTAATGCAGCACTAATGCTTTTTTAATTTAAATTTCTTAATGCAGCACTAATCTAAAAATAATAAGCTGCTAATTAAACAAAAATACGCTGTTAGAATTATTGGAAACGTGAATCTGCTTCTCACGCTCTAAACTTCTTTTTAACAAATTAAAAATAATCAAGGTATTTCAATTTCATCTTTATCAAATTCTTATATTTATGTTCAAAGTAGATAACAAAACGGCACTCAACTTATTTAACTCTAAACGCTTTTCAAAAAAAAAATTATGTTCAATAAAAACACATTATTATGCTCTAAAGTTCTCGATCGTAATTAAAAAAACCTAAAAAATTTTTTGATTTTTTTTCAACACGCTATTGACTAATGAGTCAAAAACTATTCCTTTCCCAGTTTGAAAATAAACTTGAACAAATTTTTTTTTATTAATGACAACAAATTTAACTTTTGAAACTTTTAAATAGTTTTTTTAAGATTAAATCCACGGCTAATCTAAAACTGTTTTAGATAGCCGTGATTAAATCACTTGTTTTTAAGATTAAATCCACGGCTAATCTAAAACTGTTTTAGATTAAATCACTTGTTTTTACTTCTTTTTTACGTCTTTTTTTTGTTTTTTTTTTTTTTTTTGACCATATCACTTTCTTTTTTAAAGTTTGTTTTTAAATCTATTTTTCCCCTTCCTTTCAAATGTTTCAGAAAAACTCATGATCAAAAATAATTCTCAATATTGTTATAATTTGGTTCTTAAATTGTTTTTTTAGTTGCTTTTGGACCATGGATCTTTATTGTCTGTTGTTGATATTTTTCCTCTATTTTATACTAAAATAATAAATATATTTAAAAATATATATATAAAAATATGTATATAAAAATATATAAAAAATGTAATAAAAGATGCGCACATATACTGTTAAAAGATTGAATTACAACAATCACTTGATTTAGTAATTTTTTTAGATTTTTTTAATTTTTATTGTTTTTTTTATTATTTTATTAGATTAGCTCTCACACACCGTTGACATGTCAACATTTATTACTTATTATTCAGTTTTGAAACTCAACTTTTTATATAAAAAAGAAAAAATTGCAAACAAAAATAAAAAAAATAGCTTCACCAACTTCGTAAAAATCAAAGGAACAAATTTTTTTTAAAAAAAATGTACTTACTTGGGGTGTACCGAAATACCGGCCGGAATTTTTGATTTTTAGTAAATTTAAATTCGGAAAACGTAGAAGTGACATCAAACTTACAAAGCTTGAAAACTGCAGTAAAATTGAGCTTCTTTTTAGGGAGAACATGTCCTTACAACCATGCTAAATATTTAGTTTCTCCGTTGTTAAGGGAAAAAAAGATACAGAGTGTTCTAATAAAATGCTCATATCTTAAAAAAGATAAACTATTTAGCTCTGAAACTTTGGCTAAACGTTCATTGATTAATTTGACACATATTTTATAAAAAATTGAAAAACTCAAAAAAATTTATAGCTTCCTTGTTTTTGGTGTTGTACCACCTTAATGTAAACTACGGTCCTAAGCGCTAAAACTTTTGAAGACCCGCTTTTTAGATTAACCATATTATTTGTGCAGAATTATTGAGTAGTAATAGTACTCATACTAATATATATAAATCTTTACTAAGACTTTTTATGAATATAAAAAGTAATGAGATAAATATGGTTTTTATTATTACTTTAGATATTTTAGATATCCACCTATACATTTATAATTATAACAATTAAAAAAAACATATAAAGGATATCACAGTTTAAAAAATCAAAATTGTTATACAATACGTTCTTAAAATATTGTAGCAGTTCAAGCTTATACATTACAATTTAACAACATTTTAGATGGACCCAAAGTAAACAGTTTATAAAATGCGTTGTTGTTGGAATTGCTAGGGATGTCATTTAGGGTAATTGAAGTAATAAGGCAATAGGGTACCGTTGCGGTTCTAAAAATAGATTTCATAAACTTTTTGCAAAGCTTTCTAGGATTGAAATTCGGACAAACAGTACAAAATGCGAGAAGACTAAATACTAATTCTGAAGAAAACTTGCATAAAAGTACAATAAAACAATGTTATTAAGATTTATTCTCATCAGATTCTTGCTACCTTAAACGTTTGCTAGCTGATGTAATTTAAAAAAATAGGAATTACTAAAGATTCAATGACAAACTAGGAAAAAAGGATAAAATAAAAATAAAGCTTTCGAAATTATATAGGTACGCGGAAATCGCCGTTTTACTGAACCGATTTTTGTGCTAAAAGCCACGTTTTTTGAAGTCTGCATTTAGTCAAAGAGGAAGAAGCGCGTTTTGTTCTTGTGTTTCTTTTTAGAATTATATACCAACATAGATATTTTTTAAAAACTTGAATAAATAAACTTTAATATGATGTGTCTTTTGATTTCAGTTTTTAATTTTTTACATGGATTTATTGACTTTCAAAAATTAATTGTACTTCTTGCACTTTGTACATATTGAAGATGTGCTCTTTTTTTTTCTCTAACCTATTCTTTATTTTAAGTTTACACCTTTTCTATGCACATGCCAAATTTCATCAATTTAATTTTCGCAGCACTTCACAGCGGGCCAGAATTCATTTTTACTGGACAAAATTCATAACTAATATAATAATAGGGCTATATTGACTAAAATTAGCATGAGTACTAATATCAAGTCTGCGCTTTTTATGAAGGTAATATTTTTTATGTCGTTGCTATGGATACCTTTATTTTGCCTTGCAACAACAACTTATTTTTGGTATTTGCAGACATTTTACGAGAACTATATTCACTAAATTTGGCATGAGTTCCGATATAAGATCACATTTCTTATAAAAGTGATAAATTTTTATTATTTTTTTGCTATGGATACTTATACTGCTTAGTTACCAGATACTTTCCTTAGTTACAAAAAGGTAAATTGATTTTTGAATAAATTTTATCGAATTTCCGACCCACCTGTATTGAATAATAATTTAGTATTTAGGTAAATAATGGTTTAGCAATAGTAAAACAAAAATTATTGCAAGAAAACATTGTCAATTTTAAATTATATCAAAAATTTATAAAACAATTGCATCGTTTGAAGATTGTTTAAATAGTTGTAAAATATCTGAAGGAAATGTTTCATGATTTGTTAGATGTGATGTTAATTAACGCAGTGATGGAACAACAGGATCACTGGAAACTAGGAGTCTATTGATTTGACCAGTATTTGTTGCTCTTCTGTCTGTTTTTCGGCTGAAATTTTTGCAACAAGATTTGAAGTGTTTATTTCTAGCCTCTTGAGCTTCCTCTGACATAAGTTCGATGGAGTGTACGGCTTTTAATAATGTAATGCCCGTGTATCAATGCTTTATGAACTGATTGAGCCATGTAATACCATGGATTAAGGGACACATATAGTCTAACAGTGTCAAAACAATAATCAGGCTATTTCAAATCCTGAAGAGAGTTACAAAGATAATGTAAAATATGAATAAAAGGTTTTGATATTTTCATAAATGCTTTGGCCAGTAGCATCATCAAAACCAGCCTTACTCGTGAGTATCGTTGCTTTTATTGCTTTGTCGCTCAATATTGAGTGCCTCAGCACAGGTTTCTGAAGTGCACAGATTCTTTGCAAAGAATGAATCATTAAATCTTTTAAATGAACTGAAGTCAAACTGTTATATATTATATATGAACATTTCAATTTTGCATCGCTGACCTCATTGTAAGCGGGGTAGGTGTTATATTCTTTCTCCTAAGCTCCGTTTTTCATCAATTTATATAAAGTATTTGTCAGGCTGGCATCAATTATTAAAGCCAGTGCTTTATCTGCTAAATAATTACTTGCTTTATTAGTATTTGAAATACTTAAAACGTCCTTGGCAGCAATAATAATAGATTCATCTCTTAGTTTTTTACTAGCAGCAAAAAATAGTTCATTGGATGAATGAGATTCTAGTATACCAGATGCACATCATTTTTTAGTATAACTATTATCAAATGTAACTGGCTTTCAACCGCGTCTACTTGCAGTTGGTTCATTGTCTTTTACTGACAACTTAGTGTTCATTAAGCCAGTTCACAAACTTCTTTTCAAAATTTTTGACAGTATAGTTTGCAGATTTCCACTTTTTTTATACAAGTTAACAAATTGTTGAACAGCATGCCAAAAATCAACGTCTTTAAATTCAGCAATTTTTAACTGAACAAATTTCTTCAGTAATATTGTGCTTTGAAACACTAAGATTATTCTTTTGGAGAAAATTATGAATGTCAAATAATAATAAAACCATATCTAAATAATTCTTCTAACAAATATTTTGTATTTAAAAGTTTAATATTATAATTTACATGCCGCGTAGGGTACTAATACTTGTTAGTAATTAAATTACTACAAATGTTAGTAATTAAAATTAAAAGTAATTAAATTACTGTTAGTATTAGTAATTGAATTACAAACAACTACCGAATATATGTTGTTGCTATGCTATGCAAAGTAAGGTATCCATAGCAACAACAAAAATTAACCTAATAGGAATTGTGAATCTTGTTTTAATACATACGCCCAATATTGTGTACTTAGCGCAAATAAAATTCTGTAAAAACAACGTTAATGTAAAAATGGATTCTTGCTGTGCAAAATTAACTACCATAGCAACCAAGTTAAAACATAAATAAAATCTGAACGAGGATTTAAGGGGACGGGCAATCAATGGAAACTCGATTGAAGCATCATATAGTTCAAATAAATTTAAGACACGGCAAATTGTGGTAATTATTAGTTATAGTGCGGCAAAAAATATATTTCTTAAAGATTTTTTTTTTAATCTGTGATTTTCAAAGTATAACTGAGATAACATGCTATGACAAATCTTATTTCATACAACCGTTTTTCTTATCTCTAAATATTTCAAAATAACATGTACTAATTTTTTGTTTTAAAAACGTAGATGAAATTAAAATATCGCACAATGTTGATGTCACCAAAATTACTAATTTATATATATATTTTTATTTTTTTTTAATTTCAATATTCAAATGCTCAAAGCCCTGGTAACTAAGAGATTTAATAAAAATAAATTACCAATAAATTTCTCGTAAAATATAGATATATATAAGTAGATACTTAAATTATATAAGTTTTTAAGATTAGACAATTAAAATTTTTCCCATTTTGTCCACCTACTGATCCACTGTGCACTATCCCTATTTTTTGCAGCACTTTTGGTACCTAAATTTCATTTTTCGTCTTGAATTTGGGAGACAGGGGAGTGGATTGGGAATGGATAGAAAGTGTGTGCGGACAAATATAAGATTTCATTACAAATTCATTATATTTAGTCAAACAAACTTTTTTATAAAATGAATAAAAAGTTTGCACGTTAGAAGAAAGGTAATATCAGTTAGCTTAGTTTGTCTATAACTTTTAGTACGTTAATTTTTATTATTATTAAAATACTTTAATATTTATTAAATGCTATTAGGTGAAAATTAAATGTTGTTAAATATTAAATGTTATTAGGTATTAAAATTATTAAATTTTTTAAAGTCTTCATATTAATTTTTTTTTAATACAAAAATGCTTTTAAGGATTATTTTTTTAGCATTTCAGCTTTTTGTTATATTTTAAGACCTTTTTTCAAAATATAGATTATAATGTAGTTATTTTTCTTTGCAATTTTTATAAACTATCCATTTTTCTTATATTTCTTTACTTACCTCAACATCTAATTATGGTAAGAATGTATATTTTAATATTTTGGTTTGTTGATCATATATATAAGTTTGAATATGGTGGACCTTTTTTTTTTTTTGTGCCTCTTCCTGCTACCACTGGTATGTTAGTAAATTCTAGTGTTTTAATTTAATGATAAGTTTTATAGGATTTGAACTATTTTTTTGTAATCTTTATAGTGTCTACTCCTGCTAACACTGGTAAAGTTACATATTATAACTTTTAAAAATGTTCATAAGCTTATTTTGGCATAAATCAAATGTTTCAGCTTGGTGCTTTTCAGTTTTAGTTTGGTGCTGATATCGTAGCAGGAGAGTTGATGTTTTTATAATCTTTATTTGAATATGCGATAACGTATCATAATATTGGAGATATATACATAAATATTTTAATGTACAACAAGCATGCGATTACTAAAAAATTTCTTTTACGACATATTTTAACTTAATATCTTCCCCATTATCAACAAACCTACCAGGGTAACTTCCAAATCTATTACTGTTATTGACAGTATATTAACAAACTCAATACAAGATCCTTTTCTAAAATCAGGAATAATAAAAACAGATATTTCAGATCACTTTCCAATATTATTCTCTTTGTCACAAAATTCCACAAAAATTAATAATTCAAAAACCTTTTGTTATCAAAGAATTCTCGATGAAACGTCTACTCAAAAATTTAAGGACTAACAATCGGCAACAATTTGGCAAAAGTCTACCAAGATGTAACCTAGAAAACACAAACTCTGCGTACATTAACTTTATAAATTAATTTATCCAACAGTGTAAAAAAAGTTTAACAAAATGCCTTCTAGAGTAATAATTAATGAAAGTGAATCAATCAACAAGCGAGATATTTCCAATGAATTTAACAACTACTTTGCCAGCATTGCTGCTGATCTTGCATCAAAAATTCAATGCCCTAATAATGCATTTAAAAGTTACTTAACAGGCTCACACTGCTCTTTAAATTTCAATGAAATAAATCAAGAAGAATTTGAAATACCAATTTAAATTACTTAAAACTAAGTCCCTAGGAATTGATGATATCTCTTGCAAAGTAGAGTCAGATGTTTTTGAGGAGATACGTAATCCAATTTACCAAGTAGTTAATTCATCAGTTACAACAGGTATTGTACCTGATAAACTAAAAATCTCTAAAATTATACCAATCTATAAATCAGGAGAAACCAATTCTTTACACAATTATAGACGAATCTTAATCCTTTCGGTATTCTCAAAAACTTCTAGAACGAATAATCTATAATAAATTAAATGAATATTTAAAAACTAACAAAATTATCAATAAAGGTCATTATAGTTTTCAAAAGCTACGCTCAACTGAACATGCAATCCTTGACCTCCCAAATAGGATAAGTAGATCATTTAAAAAAAAATTCACATTAGGAATATTTATTGATTTGTCAAAGGCATTTGACACCGTCAACCATGAGATTTTACTAACAAAAATGAAAAACTATGGTATAAAAAATCAAGCTTTAAATTGGTTTAAAAACTACCTTAATAACAGACAGCAGTGTGTTATTATAGATATATAGATATTTAGAAAAAGCAACTCAAATTTACTAAAAACAAAATGTGGTGTACCCCATGGCTCCATTCTTGCTCCTCTTTTGTTTCTTATTTATATAAACGATCTTCAAAACGCCTCTAATATCTTTAAAACTATGTTTGTCAACGATACAAAATTATTTTACTAGTCAAAGACAATCGAAGACCTCTTTGAAAAAACAAATGCTGAACTAAAAAAAATTAATATATGGTTTAAATCAATTAAACTGTCCCTCAATATAGAAAAAACTAAGTATATACTATTTCCATCCAATCAATAAATTAAAAAAATACCTCTGAACCTACCGACAATTAATATAGAAAATATAATCTCAAAAAGAGCTCTGAAAACAAAGTTTTTAGGAGTTCTAATTGATGAACACATCTCCTGGAAACCCCACATAAACCACAAAAATATCAAAGAACATAGGTTTACTTTACAAGGCAAGACCATTTTTGTCACAAAAAAGTCTAAAACTTATCTACTTTTCATTCATACATAGCTATCTGATGTATGCCAATATAGCATGGGACAATACACACAAATTTAAATTAGAACCACTTTACTTACGTTAAAAACACGCTTCAAGATTAGTACACAACAAAAACAAATTTACTCATGCTCAACCCTTACTGGAACAATTGAACGCACTAAATATATTTCGAACAAATATTTTTCAAAATATACTTTTCATGTTTAAATATAAACTAACTCTGGTTTCAGAACATTTTTCAAAACACTTTTTTAAAAACAATATAAATAAATACAATACAAGAGCAACAGGCACCTTTAAGATACCTTTTGAAACAACAAGACTCTCAAAATTCTCAATTACATATCGTGGTGCCTATTTATTTAACAAATTAGTTTCCAGAAACGAATCACTATTAAACTTGAACAACGAACACTCTCTGAAAATAAAGCTAAAAACTACAATAATCAAATTAAACAACTATAAGGAATTTTTTTAAATTTGAATAAAAAAATAAATAAATGTAACTTAATTTTTAATACAAGTCGATTAAAAAAATAAAGTTAATAACAAGGTATATATGTAGCACATACCACGTATGTAACCAACTTTTTATGTGTATTACACGTTTCTAAAAAAAGGTACTCAATAACAAGTCTTCTGCGAGGTTCCTATAACTACAAATAAGTAATTCTTTTTATCTTTTATTACTTGTGTGATTTAAATATTACTTATATATTTAAATGTTTTTAAAATAAAGTTTAGTTACAACAAGTAGTGTGACTTTCAAAATAAGTACAGCAAATGGTGTTACTTGCAAAATTAGTTCTACATGTGATGTGACTTGCAAAATTGGTATCGCATGTGATGTGACTTGAAATTTTTTTGATAGATTGCTCTGGCTTACGTTCTTGTCTTGTCTGTTGTTGACAATGATTATTATTTCGTTTCATTAATGGAGTAGCAATTTTTAATCATTTACTAAAAGCCAACCAAATTCATTAAAATTTGTTTGTTATAACATTTTTATTTGAAAAATTACTTCAGGTTCGAGGGGGTTTAAATGCTCTTTACTCCTGGAGGGGGTTTAAACGCCCTCCAAGAGTAAAGGACATTTTATATATTTTAATTATATATTTGGTAAATTTTATATCATTTTCTCTCTTTGTAGATTATCACATTTAAAATATTTTGTTTGTTTGTTTGTTTTGAATTTGAGGAGAAGGGGGAGCACATACCCTTGGTCCTTTCTCTGAAAAATGGTTACTTAAATGGATCTTGCATTGAAGTAAAGTATGTTTTTATATCAATTTCTCTTCGCAATAAATCACTTTTAAAACCTTTTTTTTTGTTTTGTTTTAGATTTGAGGAAGAAGGTGGGGGAAGGGGGGTTGGGTTGAAAATACACACCCTTCCCCTTTTTCCAAAAAATGGTTACTTGGGTGCATCTTGTAACAAGGTTGATGTTTTTATATCAATTTCTTTCTAAGTATATAACTATTTTTTTTTAATATTCACATATTTTTAATAATCTATATTTTTTTCTAGGTTGGAAGAGGGAGAGGGGGGGAGAAGAGGAGCACACGCCCCTCCCCCTAAGTCACTGTGTTCACCACTAGTATATGTTGTGAATTAGTGGATAATGTTTTTCATTTGTAATACTAGATTTTTTTTTTAATAAAATTACAAATATTTATAGGATTTTGATACTAGGGTGTGTTAAACCACCATCTCTTTTTCCACCCTAGCATAAAAGTACACCTATCATATTTGATGGTGGTCTAAAAATAAATTACATTAAATTTTTGTATATAAAAGTTACCAATTTCACAAAAAAATTGCTCTTCCATGGAAGAAATAAACATTTTGGGAAAGTAAAGATGGTGGCTTGGCGCCCCCTCTAGCTCCCTGGATAAGCACGATGGGTAGACACTAATAAATATTTGTAGCCCACTGTTACATTTCTCTTTTGATACAAAGTTTTTGGCATTTAGATAAGAACTGACAAAGTTATAACAATTTTAGTGAAGAAAAACTAAATTTTGACCACAGTTTCTGAAACAATTCCATATATCAAAAATTGGCTACTAAACACCGCATAACTTTTTATAAAATTGACTAATTTTGATAATTTTTTCACCTTTAAAATACTGTATTAAAAGGCTTTCCAATGATATATAACATTTTAGTGCTTAATAAATTTAAAGTCTTCATGTCACGTACCTAAACTATACATTTAAACTAAAAGTTTACATCTTATAGATATTCTCGTCAAAAAGAATGAAAACAGTATTAACATAGATGCAAATACTATGTATAATCATCATAACAAAGAAATTTGTCAACTTTTTATTAGTTCTGATATAAGTACAGAATGCAGCATTGTTGATTTTAATACTAGAAATAGCCATGACTTTTTGTTGATTTTCTATATCAATTAGTTCTTTATGATATGAACATGAAAAATGTGATTTAATCGATTTAATGAATCTCACTTTTTCTTATAGTTTCTACTTTTATGACTTTCTTGGACCAGCAAATTATTAACTTTCATATTTCAGCTCAAGGAGTGTGATGGTTAGAACAAAAAATAGTTATCTTTAAAAAACCAAAAGCATGTATTAAATTTTATATCAGTGTAGTATTAGTGGTGTAGCTTTATTTCAGAAGAATGGAATTATGGAGTTAATCAATTTTCAAAATTGTTTTCTTGTCTTTAAAAGAAATTATAATTCAAGACTTGCTTTTACAAAAACAAGCAACTATTTATATTGCACTATTTTTAAGTGTGTGAAAAGTTTACAAAAGAAAAAGCCGTGCTATCAAAAAGAATTGTAAAAAGCATGAGTTTATTTTGAACAATTCAATGAACATATTTATTTAGATTCAAATTAAAATAAAAAATTCAATCGAAAGTTTGGATTATTTGATGGAGTAATGCTTTATTTAATGGCACTAGCATCTTAATTAGTTTATGTTACAAGCATTATTAAAAAGATTACAAATTTTGAAGTAGTGGCTAAACTTTTAACAATAATTGTGTGCTTAAATATCTTTGTAAAATTTATATTTTGTTTTAACAAATTTAACTTTTTATTTATTTTGTTAGCTTTGTCGCTCATTTCAATTTTTTCACCTTTTTTTCTATGTGTATTTAAAGATTTCTTTGTGTAATTCTTATACAATTACTAATACAAAAAAATATATTTTAAACAAATTTTAAAATTTATTTAAAATACATTTTGAACAAATTTTTCAGAGTTGAAATTTTAGCTTTCTTAAAAATTATGGATTAAAACTTATTTAAAAACATTTTTAAATATAGACTTATTTTATTTGGTTGCAACTTTTTAAAAAGAAATTTATATAGCTATTAACTAAATATATTTTTAATACTTTTATTTTAAAAGTATCAATTTTAACAGTCAATCTTTAGAGAGCTGGTTAATATTTTTCTGACCTTTTCAAACTCTTTTTATTTAAGCGTTTATT
Organism: Hydra vulgaris; assembly: GCF_038396675.1. Classification (NCBI taxonomy): domain Eukaryota; kingdom Metazoa; phylum Cnidaria; class Hydrozoa; order Anthoathecata; family Hydridae; genus Hydra; species Hydra vulgaris. Next base: position 10,689,845 of record NC_088929.1, read on the forward strand.
CTCAGATGCTTAATACGAAGGAGAGGTAAATAGTTAACTTTTGAAAAACATACCCACCCTGAGGGTATTAAGATTCATTAAATTCATTCGTTTATTAACTTTCAAGGGCTGCAATACTTTTTCGTATAAACACAACAATATCTTGAAACATTTTTATTGTACTATTTGTACAATGAAAATTTTTAAATGTTTTTTTTATTAAATCAATAATCACGGCAGTCATACAAGATGAATCTAGATACCTTCTCTAAAATTGTTTTTGCTTTATGAGAATGAGCTGTTGCAAGTATAATAATGAAAAGAATTACGTGACTTAAATTCTACCTTGATTTACTGAAGTCAGGAATTTTCTGGAAGTTAACCAATGGGAAATGTGTATTTTCCACAAAGTATCTGAACAACTGCGTTAGATAGTACAAATATTTTAAGTCATTTCACTAGAATGATTTATCCAGAATTTGTTATGCTTCATTCAAGAGCTCTACTTTAAGTTTCTTATACTTCTTTAAAAGTTCAAGCAAAAATGTATACACGATGTGCGAAAACTTGGTGCTTCCAAGAAGTTCTTCATCCATTATCACACGACGAGTTCTGTTTAGAACGTAATGCAGACAACTGTTAAAGTTGCAGTTAGTTGATATCTTTCTCTAGAAAACATTATGTGCAATTGGGCAACTAATCTTTTTTTTCCCCCCAGTGTAAGCACTGTTTGTATCAGCAATGATCATACAGCAGTAGCTTTAACATTCCCATGTTTAGATGCAATGTAACCTTTACTTTGGTTCACTCTTTCTTAAGTACCACTACCTAATATTTGATGTTGTAATATTCAATGATCTAATCCACACTGACTATTCAGTTTCCTTAATGTGCTAGACATCAAAGTGTAAGGAGAGATATTCCTTATCTTCTTCAATTATTTCAGCATTGAACTTAGCAATTTTTTTGAAATTTAATCTCTAAACTAATGCTTGACAGGGAGTAAAAACATAGCATCATGTGATAATGGCAGATTTCAACTACTTTATTTGCTGATTCTTTCTTAAAGTTGCAAAGCTCGAAAAGTTGGTCACAATTGGCCGCAAATTTACTTACGTTGTATTTTCTGGTTATTTATAATTATTCGCAACTAAAGCAAAAAGTCTAGTCACTGTTTTAAACAAATCAAGCCGTAAACTTCTAAGTGAGAGTGAAAAAAAGATTATACCAGAGTAAGCGTAAAGTGATAATTTATAAAATATGGTAGACAGATGTCTAATTTGGTAACAACTCATTCAGAGAAAAAATACTTGTAATTGAATCATGTATGTACATTTCTACTGGATTGGACTGAGTCAGAGCCGTGCTGTAACTTTTTGGAGCCCTTAAAAACTTTTTTTTTCAACTTTATTGAACTCATTTTTATTTGTTTTATTTCTTAAAAAAAAAGTTATACAAAGAAATTATAAATCAATTTTCCTCGCTCTTTTGCGGTTGCATTTTTTATCGACAGTATTGTAAATCCTGAAAGTCTTTCCTGTGACATTGTAGAACTTTGATAGTTTGCAATTAGTTATAATTAGTTTTGAAAACGATCGTTCACTATAAGCAACGATAATTTCACTTAATAAGATAAGATCACTTTACAATGACATCGCAAATAGAGGAAGCAATTTTTTTAACGGTGAAAAGGTAAAAAATCGATAAAAGAGCAAGAGAAAAACAAATTAAAACTGTTTAGAATAGAAGATTTGAAAAATAAAAAAAAAATTAAGTGAAAGCAATGAAAATATTAAAGAATAAAAATTGAACAAAAATATTAAATAAACAGAGGAACTAAACGCAAAGTTAAAGAAATACAAATGTTCGAGAGAAATTCGAAAATAAAAACGTTAATAAGTTATTGAAAGAAAACAAAAATAACATTTTTTAGGTTTTGTTAATTTATGTTGTTTGGATTGTTTATAATGTCGTTTATTATTGTGTATTGTTTATAATGTCGTGTGTTTTTGTGTTGTGTTTTTGTATTTTTTACATTGTCGTGTATATCTATGTTTTGTTTATACTGTTGTGTAATTTGTGCATCGTTTACATTGACGTGTACATTTGTGTATTGTTTATGTTGACGTGTATTTTTTTTGTGGTTTTGTTGTTAATTATTTTCATTATTGTTTCTTTTTTTGTTAGTTGCTATTATTCAAGTTATTTCTTATTTTTTGTCTCATCATAATATTTAATAATATCCTTTCGTTTTATTTTTTATTTTCTATCATCCTTCTAATTGAACCTGTCATTTCGAAAAGGACATAAGTCCAAACCTTTTAGCAGTTAGTTTATAAGTTTGAATTAAGAATTTCTGTATGATTTATGTTTTTTTTATAAAAAATAAAAAATACATAAGTTATATACGTTCTTTATTTATCTACTTCTATGTTTTATTTCTTTAGCAACCTAGACATTATTTTAATAAAAATGATATTTTTGTTGATTTTGAAAAGTTTTTGTAAATGGACTTGTGCCCTTTTCGAAATGACAGGTTCAATTGTCAAACGTTGTGTTATCTCATTTATTTGTTATTATCTCTTGTCAGTTTATTTACTTTTTCCCTATTTTTTTGTTATTTGTCTTGTTTTTTAAATATTATTATTCTTCTTTTTATTTTGTTTTACTTTATTTTGTTTTATTTAATTTTGGTCGCTATCTGTATTACAGATAGCGACCAAATTTTTTTTTGCTTTGTTTGTTTATTCTGTTAAGGTGTCACTCCAATGACTAGTTTTTAACTATACGAGTAACACCGAACCTAGTTTTGTAAAATTATAAACAACTTTGTAATTTTTTCAATTTTATGGTTAAAAATTTAAAGGATAAAGATAATGGGTATTGTTAAAATTATTCGATATACGCGATACATACTTTTGGATATAATTCTTCCAAATTCCTTTCTAAAATTAATTCCAAATTCTCTATAATAGTATAATTATTTTCTCAAATATATCTTAAAATAGAAAGTTCTTTTTTGAATTCATCCTCTTCAACATCATTTTCTAAGTATTTGAGCAGATTTGAACTATTAGTATAGTATTCATTTGTATTCATAGTTTTTAGTTTTTATTATCGAAAAGAAAACCAAAAGATTGATTTAAAAAATTGTACAATTCAAATCGTTTTTGCAATGAATCTTATACTTTATCAATTAATTTATTAAAATAAGATTCTTTAAACTTATCTTCAGCCGTTATAGTTAGATGGTTATACTCAACATCAATTTCAGAAACGAGATCACGTATATCAATACCATCACAGCATTCAATTAAATCAATCATCGTCTATTGGTTTAATTTCTTCATTCGGTATATCAATATTGTAATATTTCTCATTTGCTTTATTTTTATGGTCTGTACAATAACAATAGTTTGTCAATCTCTTCAGATTACGCACTCTCCGTTTTGACTAAACTAGATTCTGGTGATTTATCAAGACAATCTTTGTTTCTATTTAACATTTGAGTATCACATAAAGACCGTTCAGTAAACTGTACTATCTATATCTACCAATGCTTCTCATGCTTCTTTTATAATCTAAATATGAATTAAAATTTTTTAAATTCGAATCGAATGCTGACAGTTAGGGCGAGTTCACTATGTGGTCAGGAAGTGAGTTCGATACTTAAATGATTCTTTCGCTGTAAAAAAATCTTCTAGTATCATTAATGTATTTATTACGTGGAGTAAACTTTTGTGAATAAATTCTAGTAAAATATTTGGAATTGGAAAAAGTAAAAAAATCTGAAAATGGTAAATCAACGAGATTATGTACAATTTTGTAAGTCATATAAAGATCAAATTTAACTCTGCGGTACTCAGGAAATTCTGGTTGGAAAAAAATAAGTCTTTATAAGTAATCAGTGTACCTTTTGCAGACAATTCTGGTAAAATATTTTTAAACTTTTTCGATGCAAATTATATCTTTTAAGAGATGAGGGCTCCATATTGGGGTGCAAGATTATAATACAGGCCACACATAAACTTTGTAAACTTTTAACAAAAGTTGAGAACCGTTAGAGATAAAGGATTTTAAAAATAAGTGAATACGAGAGTATGCTATGCTTGAAATAAGAGAGCAGGGATTAGAAAACTTTGTATCAAAAGACATAGTGATTCCAATATCCTGAATTGAATAAACAGTTTCAATATAGTTAACGGAGTTTAATGAATAAGGATAAATAGGTATTTTATATCTTCCGTAGCATAAATGAAAACATTTGTTGGTTGCTATTTTTAGTTGCCAACCATTGGACCATGCCAAGATTTTTTTAAAAGTATTTACAAGATTAATGTTGTTGTAATCAGTTCTCGATTGATACAACTTAATATCATCTGCAAACAGCTTAATGTCACAATCTCCATCAGTGAAATAAACTATGTCGTTAATAAATATTAAGAACATTATTCGTCCTAGTACAGTTCCTTGTGATTTACCACTCTTAACTGGAGTGTTTTCTGAAAATGAGGTACCAACACACACACATTGAAAGTGATTAGTTATAAAATTTTTAATCCAATTAAACAGTTTGTATTTAATTCCATAGTATTGCAATTTGAACATTAGTTTAGGATGAGTTACCGAGTCAAAAGCTTTTTCAAAATCAATATAGATGATGTCAACTCTTTATTTATTATTTACGGCAGTGGTCCATCCGTTTAAAGTTGCCATCATTTGTGAGAATGTGGATCTGCGATTTGTAAAACTGAATTGATGTTGAGGGAAAAAGTTATTTTCAAACAGATTTTATTTTATGGCTTTAGCAATGATTTGCAAACGATACAGGTCATTGTTATAGGTCTGTAGTTGTTTGGTAGAGAAGGGTTGCCTTTCTTAAATATTGGAAAAACTATTGCTAATTTCCAAATTTTAGCTATAGTATTATTGGTCATTGACTTTCTAACAAAATAGAAAGAGGAATGGCAATGGTAGTTGCAACTGATTTTAAAAATATTGGAGGGTAACTATCCGGAGATTTGAAAACCTTTGCTGGGAGTTTTTATAGTAATGAAACGACAGAATCATATGGGATTAATACATTACTCAAAGAGCTTTGGTGGGATGGAAAATCTAATGGAGGACTAACATCGTTGTCAGTGATAAAGACAGAGGCAAAAAATTCTTTCAAAATA
>NC_088929.1:10705000-10715000 GCF_038396675.1 Hydra vulgaris
ATGTTATCATTTTATTAGAAAACTACTTTTATAAAAAGTTGCAATTACAATTTAGCAAAAAAAAACTAAACTGTTTGGCCTCAGTATCTATCAGCATGTTAATGACCTGCTGAGCAGAGTGAAGAAAATCTTTGCATAAAAATGAAATCTTAAACCAATAGTTCTTAATGTTTTTATAAAACATACAAAAAAATCCATCAGCATGTGCTAGTCAGATAAAATTCTTCACCCTCAAAACCCCTAATGTTAAATCACTAATTTTTTTGCTACTTACCTCTCTGAGGCATAGTGTGCAAATTAAAGAAAATCTAAGGGTTTTGCTAAAAAGTTTCAGTTTTTTGTCCTGCTTTTACATTGAATAACATGGGATTATTTATACAAAAATGTATATAAAGTAAATGCTAGCCTGGAGTAATAGTTTTGATGGTATATGAATTTTGATGTCGTAGCCATTTTTTAAATAATTCCGTGAAAATTTTAAGAATATTTTATAATAATAGTTTAAAGTTTTAAATTTAATATGATAAACTAGTTTAATAAAGTTTAATTTAATAAATTAGTTTTTTTGTTTAAATTAATAAATTTAAAAAATTTAATTTAAGTAATTAGTTTTATAAATGTAATAATAAATAAAAAAATAAGAGTATACTAATAAAATCTAAAATTTATATTAAACTTTCAAAACAGTGTATTTTTTGAACCAATAGAATTTGTTTGTAAATTTGGCGGGTTTTTCGTTTGCGAATATTCTTTTTATTCTTCCGCACTAAGATGTTTTGAGAACATTCAAGTTTATGTATGTTTTCATGTATGTCTGTAAAACAAATTTTTTGTTTTACGGACATACATAAACTCAAATGTTCTCAAAACGACTAAAAAACCTGGCCAGTTTTTCGCAACTAAATATCATTTCCGTGGTCAGTATTCGAGAGCAATCGCTCCCGCTTCCCAACCAAGCCTGAATCATTGATGATTTCTGAAGTTTTTATCTTATGCAATGGCTTGAAATAAAATAAGAAAGTAATTAGAGTGATTGTTTAAAATAAATGTATTTTGTGTAAATTAACAAATAATGTTATATATTTTTTTTAATGATAAGTTTAACAATTTGTTTGAAACTATTTTTCCATGTCTTTCTCGGTGTAGTTAAGGGGATTTACAAATTATTCGAATTCTTTTATTTGAAATTAGCATAGTTTTATCAGCGTATTATGGTTAAACAAGGGCTTTAGATATTTAGTTATAATTTTTTTTGCTTCAGATTTTTTTAATATTTAAATAAACTTTTTTTTTTAATATAGTTTTTAAAACCTTTTTACAACCCCTAATAGAGAATCTAAAGAACACCATTTTGAAGTCTTTAGATCACTTTCGCTGATCGGCGTTAACATGAATTTAGTTAAAATCTTTTGAAAAAGTGCCTTAACCCATTATAGATCCTAGTTCTAATCGGTTCTGACATATTAAGTAAATATAGTTGTCAAAATACAATATTTCTATCAATTTTCACAAAAAATGCTAGAATTCCTACCAAAAAAGAGCACATAATTAAGAAAAATTGCCAATAAATGATCGGAACAGATCATATTATTTAACTTTGATGTTCATTTTACCTAAATAGTGTATTTAAAATCTTATTCAAATTTGGACAAGCGGTTTTTTTTGCTACAAACATTTATATTTTATGATACTGCAAAATTTATAATTTTAATTTTTTTTGTCTTTTCATAATTCATAGATCTGATCATTTAACAGAAATATGTCCTAGTCAACAAAATATCATATAGACTATTTTATTTTTATTATATCATAGATTTTTTTGTTTCTATTTTTACAAAGAATCGAAACTTTTTTTTAACTTGACTAACTAATCAAAGCATGAAATGATTAAAAATTACTATTTTAAATAGACTACAATATTTTTTTGAACAACTTCTTTTTTATTTATTTTTTTATTACAACTTTTAGGAAAAAATAAATGTTTACACAATTTAAAAATAATATATAACACATATATTTAGTAATTTAAATAAAATTTGTTCATTTATTAAACAATCATTAGAAGTAATGTGTAAAAGCGTTGTGCATAACTTTAAAAAAACGTTTCAAGAGAAGTAATTTATTTTAAACGCAATTAAAAACGTAGCAAAAATTAATTTTTGCTTCGAGTTTTTTGAGTTTTATTTTGGTGCATATATATTTTCTTTTTTGCAAGGAATTGTTTTCTTTTTTCATTTTTTGATTTTTATCTTAGTTTAACTAGCATTTCTTTTTTCAGCGCATTTCTAAAATTTTTGAAATCGTCTAAACATCTAAACAGTCATGGTCAAGTTGTCAAAAAATAAACTCATATGCGTGGTCAGCAATAGCGCTCGATTGCACGCCATTTCTGTCAAGCCTGATACGTGGGTCAGTTCATTATGTTTCAGCCAATTTAAAAAAATTTTGTGGAACACCATCTCTGATCTTCCTGATTTTTGCATATTATTATGTACATTATTGCAGATAAATTTGAAATTTTGGATTTCCAAGTGCAACAGTTTAGAAATTATAAGCTTGTGAACACCACACAGAGGCCTCACTTGATTTACAAATGGTCAAAATAGAATCCTTTAAAACCTTATAATTTTTTTCTCACTTGCCAAAAGGTTGTCATTTTTTCTATAACTATTTTCTGGATAGTTCTATAATAAGTGTTTTTTTTTCAACAGCATATAATACTATTAGATCCAGCTATCTAAAAATGCAAACATAAAGTTGTCATGTTTACACCAAAAATGATGGCATTTTTAAATAACCCTATTTTTCAATTTTCAATGATTGAATGTATTATAGAAAACCAGTGCCCCGCTAACCTGCCTACTGAACTTTATTAGGGGTGTAACCAATTTTAAATCATTACTTCACTAAAAGAAAGATATGGTTGGTTGCCTCCTCCTTGATCTAGACTTTATAGTGTATAAGAGTACAAATAAAGTATAATTTATAGGAGACAAAATAAACTATTTAAAGATCTTCATTACTGTTTAAATATGATACTTTGAAAAAAGTTTACACGATTAAAGAATGTTATAGCTCAAAATCAAAAACAGTTGATATCTTCAAAAATAATGCTGAACAGTTTTTTTAAAAGACTTAGGACAATATATAAGGGTTATTAAAGAATTTTATAATAAAAAAAAAGATTCTTAAAAAAAATAAGTGTGTTCCTTTGACAACAGGAACATTATAAATCATTTAACAAGTACTTAGTGTGTACTACCATTAATTTGTACTAACAGATTTGGTGTCAAAATCTTTAAAGACCGATTAGAAATTAGTCTTTAAAGGGACAGTTTATTAATAACTCTATTGCCAGTTCCACCTACTCCATCACATACAATTTTTCCATGCTTTTTGAAACATAACTATTTACATATGTAAAGACCCTCTCATTTTATTTGTGAGGTCTTTAAAAGGTAAGTGATCCCTAGAAAGCAAATTTGAAAGTCTGTGTAACAATGCTGTAGGGATCTTTAGTTATGTTTCAAAAAGTATATTACATTTGTATTACATTTACACTTGTATTACATTTGTTTTTGACCATAAAATTTAATCAGATTATTTATGTAAATGGTTTTGTCAAAAGATGTGTGTGAAAAGTGAAAATTATCAAATTTAGTTGAAGTAAAATAAACATAATTTATGTTTATATTAAAATCAAATTTTTATTGAACGCTTCTTATAGCTATTTTATAGAACAGTTTTTACTGTTTTATATTAGTCTGAGTATCAATTTTTTATCTTAGTAGTTTTTTTGTCTAATCGTTAAGATTGCTTCAAGATTCTTAATTTGTACTTATTACTTCAAGCAATTTTGGTTGACAAGTACTGTTAAAATTTTTAAATGTTAAAGTTGCATTTTTAACATTTAAAAATTTTAAGAGTTTCAATCAGTGTCATACCCAGACATAGTCCCATACCGTTTGACTGGTATGGTTGCCTTCAACTAAAGTGCTCAAGCTAAAAAATCCATAAGTTATAAATTCCAATATTAATAAAGTTCAATATTATTAAATAAAAGCAAATAGAAATGTAAAAAATTTGTCATTTTTGTTAGCTGTGCATTACATTTTGTGGTGAACTTTATCAATGATGTTTACTTATATTTTATACATAAGTATGTAATTATATGTATGTGAAGTTAAGGAATTATATTTATGCTAAAAGTTAATTAAAAGTTGAATTGTGTTGTTAGCGTATTTTAGTTGTGTTGTAATTAAATTTAATTTTAAACCATGTTTAAAACTTTTAAACATTAATGAAAACAAAAAATTTTTTAAAAATCTAAGTTCGTTATTTTTGTTTTTTTAAATATTGAACTGTTTTTAATAAAAATTTTACACCTTTAAATCACGATGAGACTTTTGTAACATCCTAAGATTTTTATGTAATGGTTTAGTTTGCAGATAAAAAAGAAATGGTTATTTCTTTAAGAAGTATTGCAAAACCATTTTACATTCTTTTAAAGTTAACTTTAGGATTTTGGCTATCAAAATCATATTTTTTTAAAGTTTTTTTAAATAAAAAAAATTACCTAACTATATATTTTTTTTAATCAAAAAATTAGATTATTTCACAAATGTGGTCACACATGTTTTTTACAATAATTAAATTAATCTTAATTATTGCAGACTAAAAAACTTTAAATTTCTCCATAAGTTTGGGTTTAACTAAATAATCAGGAACATTGAAATTTAAAAAAACACTTATACCTCCAAAAAAGAAATTAAATGATTTTCACTGAGCACATCGCTTGATATAAAATTAATCTTATGCACAAAAATAAAAATTATATTTTTTATAAGGAATACAAGTGTTTTTTTTATGTCAAGGTTTTTATTGTTTATTTTTATATTCGTTATTGTACTTTTTTTTATTGTATAAAACTGATCTTATTTCAAAATACATTCAATATTTAGTAATTTTATGAAAATAAATTTTTTCTAGTGCTCTGAAATACATGCCTCATGCTGTATTAAAAATGTTAGAAAATATGCCAATGCCTTGGGAGCAAATTCGAGATGTTAAAGTTTTATATCATATAACAGGTGCTATAACTTTCATTGATGAAATTCCGTGGGTTGTTGAGCCAATTTACATTGCACAATGGGGGTATGTGGTGCTATTGTTTTTATTCATTATATTAGTTAGCCTATAGTTTTTTATTTCAGGAAACAAATGTTTTTTGTATTTTTTGTTTGTGGAAGAAAAAAAAGTTAAAGTATTTAATTATTTTTTATTGAGATATTTTAATAAAAGCAAAGAATAATAAAATGTGTTTAATATAGAACCATGTGGATTATGATGCGAAGAGAGAAGCGCGATCGCCACCATTTTAAAAGAATGAGATTTCCTCCTTTTGATGATGAAGAACCTCCACTTGATTATGCTGACAACATTCTTGATGTTGAGCCATTAGAAGCTGTTCAAATTGATCTCGATCCAGAAGAAGATAAAGAAGTACATTCATGGTTTTATGAGCATAAACCACTTGCAACAGATTCAAAGTAAGTATAAATATATAAAGCTAATTTATATGAGATTATATATATATCTGTATTTTTTACTGCTGGTTTAGGGCAAAACAAAACATCTCTGATGATGTCTTACTGAAATCAGGATAGGTGAGAGCAAAAGCACAATGCAGCAAAAATATTTTTTTTTAGTCTGTTTTTGATATAAATAAAATTGTAAGTTATAAATAAAGCATTCCATACATTAAAAACAAAACTTGACCTGTTACATAATTTGACATTTGTGTAAAAATTAATTATGCTTGTACATCTAATTGTTTAGTTATTTTATATCAAAATTTAGTTAATTATATCAAAATTTAGTTAATTATATCAAAATTTAGTTAATTATATCAAAATATAATATAAAATAAAAATGATAATTCAAAGTATAATAAATAATAATTAGTTTTGCTTAATTTCAATAATTTATATTTCTAAGGCAGATGACCAACTGCGTTTCAGGGAGCTAATCAGAAGGTTAAGAGATAATGAAATTGTGCAAAACATCTTAATTTCTTCCTCTCAACCTTATAATTAAAAAATAGATCTCAAAGATTAATTCCCAATAGTATAATCAAAATAGACTAAATAATGGTTGACCTGGATAAAATTTGTAAAATACAGTGTTGGGTATCCAAGGGTGTTATGTCATGGTTGTTCAGAAAAATATTTTATTTTTTTCCCGTGATTGAGATAAACTCAAAAAATAATTTTTTGTACTTTACAGAGGAAGAAATCTAACAAAAAACTATTTAAGTTAAATTGGTTATACTAATTTTACTTATGGTTAATTAGGTGCATGTGCTAGCACCTGAACAAAATCATCTTTTCCAAGATGATCTTATAGAAATCCAATATAACAATTTGTGAACTTCCTTTAATTATTTTTTCAACTAAACAAATAAAAGTGTTAGAGATTGGTATCTATGTTTTAGATGAAGGAGCATTTCTACATGAAAGGGGTGCAAACATTTTTCTTTTTGACCATACATATAGTTTGTTTCAACGACTTAACTATGGGTTAATAGATGCTTTGAGAATGTTATCCTTTTAAAGTAATTTAATGGTAAATCAAAGCAACTCCATTGATTACTTATTTAAAAATATATCGTTACTATAAAGTTAGTTAGTAGGAACTTAAAAACTATTAAATTCATTATGAGAGATCCTGAAAATTTGTAATTATTTTGATCAATATAAAATACAATTAAATTCAGAAGAAAAAAAATCAATTTCCAACTAGTATTTTAAGAGATGTTTCAATTGTTAAGTTCTTTCCACACATGAAGCATAAAAATGGTCAGAAAGTCATAAGAATGATGGATCATAAGATATCAAATGGCAAATAGTCAGTCTTTGCAAAAATAGCACTAAAGTTCAAAATTAACTTTCAAAAACAGTCAGCCAAGTTTAGTAATAAGGCCTGTTACATTAGTGTTAGTTTTAGCGCAGTTAAAAGGTCTCTAGATAAAAATGGTATTGATTGTTAATGTTACTGCCAAAAAATTACTTTTAAGGGTGACATAGGATTAAAAGATATAAGTGGTGCAAGGAACAACTTCAATGGTCAGTACAAAATTGGTGTAAGGTTTTTTAGTGATGAATCAAATTTTGAGGTGGTTAATCGAATTCAAAAATTATCGTTAAAAAATTATCCTCAGAGAAATATAACAACAATTGCCAAGAGTTTGAGGCGGTGGCAGCTCGATTAGTATATATAGATGTATTTCTCATAAGGTAATAGGATTTTAAAATATTTATAAAGAAAGAATTACCCCGTATAGTTACAAAAAGACCTTGGAAAATAAGCTTTTACCTACTGCTAAATAATTTAATAAACATGGCGGTGCAATGGTACATACTGGCAACTTGGTGAAAGAGAGGTTTTAAAGGCTAACATATTCTACCTTGGCCAGCATAATCACCATATTTTAAGCCCATTGGAAATATTTAGTCATAGATGAACAAGAAATTATCAAGTGAGAATGGAAAAAAAAAATTTAAACAAAATTCCAAACGAAATGTGTATGCATCTGGTTGAATATATTCCAAAGCATATCCTATCATTTGTAAAAACACATGGTGGTCAGCAAAATGCTGAATTATATATATACCTTATATTTTTGACATTTTTTTTTAATTATAGTTTTTTGAGCTGTTTCTCTTTTTTGATTGATTTTGGTACTAAAATTTTATTTTTTTAATTATTTTTTTATTTTAGTTATACAATTTATTCTGCAGCTTTTTTTTAAAAAAACCTTAAGATGCTTATGCAATTCGAGAAAAATGCAATTAAACAAAGTTATTAGAAGAAACTCCTTGTAGAAGGTTTTAAACAAAGTTATATAACTATTTTTAAGTAAAAAAGTAAAGCAGAAATCAACTAGAAGCAAGTTGGTTTTTTATTAAACCAAAAAACTAAATAATTGAGTTAACTCTTTATCAAAAGTTTTGATTTTGAATGGTAATGAAACTATAATTTTAAAAAGCAAACCAATTTAATTATTAGAGTGTGTCGATTTTAAATTTTTTTTAAGAAAAAAATTAGGGAGTTACTAAAAGTTGCAAAATTTTATGGAGAATCCAAATATGGCTTTAAAATATTTTTTTGCTTAGGTAATTTGAATTTTTATATTTCACTAAAATTTCGACCTGGTTTCTCAAAAAAACCTGAACATTAATAAGCTTTTTTACATTATCTGATAAATATTAGTTGGGATATAAATGTTGATTAAAATTAATTTTGATATGAATATATTTTCTTTATAAACTCGTATAAAATTTAAAATTAATATTTTTAAATTTAAATTTTAATATGCATATTAATTTAAAACTAAAATTAGATTGAGATTAATTTATGAATAAAATATTTTTCAACATATTTTAAATACAGTTTAGCCTAACTTTGCGTTATAATTTTTTTATTACGCTAGAAGATATTTAAACAAAAAATCGAGTTGTTTCAAATATTATAAATTTAATACAAAAACATTTGTGTCAAATTTTCAAGCCCTTGTTTACTATTATTTTTAGGCATTAATTTTCTACTTGCCTCTTGAGTTCTGCCAAAACCTTCTCTCTTTTCATGAGTGTGCACTTTACTTAAAGCTTATGTAACTTGCTTTACATAATGTTCAACAGATCGTCCATGACATGGTTAAATTGGCACCTGCATAGGATTTAATAAAAGCACATTGATTTCAGAAGTTGATAGAGAGGTAGTTGGAGAGTAGCTGGTTCATAAACTGGTGGCTCCCATGACATCAGTTCTACTAATTTTTCAGCATTAAAGTTCAGAATAAGAATTCTAGGAGAAAAATCACCTTTTTGTAGATCTTCGTTTCCAGTACCTCTAATATCTTTTATCTTGATAATAGCTACATTTCTATCCTCTTTAGTGTTAGAACACGAGAATGTTTGTAGTATACTTCTCTCCTCTTTAGTAATAGAACACGAGAATGTTTGTAGTATACTCAATGAAACAAGCTGATCTTTTGAATAGAGGGTGATACTATTTTAATGATATCTTCTTTTGGAAATTTGAGTTGCTGCAGCTGGTTAAGTACATGCTTAGGACCATCAATCCAAGAATGTTCAACTCTGATCTTAAACCAACAAGGAAAATAAACAGTCACAATGTACTGAGTGATAGACCTTAAATTTTCTAAATCTTCACTTTGATTCCATGTTTAGAGATCCATATTCTACATATTCTGTTAGCAGTAGTTAACCATCTTAAATGTGAAACAGGCCCAATTTGAAATAAATGAAATTTTAACAAAAAAATACCACTTCTAATGGCACAAAAAACTTTATACCCATAAGGTTGATCTGCAGAAAAGTCATTTATCATTTTATCATTAAGAGAAATGAATGGATTACCAATTTTAATAGTTTCAAATATTGGATTTATATCTAGATTTGTAGCCAGATCAAGCATGGACCCAATAACACCAGACAATATATTGTTAGATTCCAATTCACTATCTAAGTTGGTTACAAGATGCCTAAGTGGCAACTCATTTGTATGGAGTTTTTTTCCTAATTTTACTTCTATATATTTGATGACTCTACCTTCCCAATCAGTGTTTACATTTGTAAAGTCTTCGCCAACAGTCAATAAAGACTCCCTATATAAATAATCCCCTAGTGTCTATAGTCTATAGTTTTTGCCTAGTTTAGTTGTTCTAAGATCTTCTTAGTTTTGCCATTTGTATAGGGTTGTGGAAACATTTGTAAGTGTAAACGTCTTGAGCATATTTTGAGTGTGCAGGAAGTATATGGAACAATCGTGCATAATAAATCTATAAAAATGAGAAAACCTTTGAGTTTTATTTTGACAGCTAAAAAACTTTTTTGCTATATTATTATTTTTTTGCTGTAAATATTGCTACAATTATTATAAATATATACTATAATAAAAGTTTTGCTATAAATATTGC
>NC_088929.1:10720000-10735000 GCF_038396675.1 Hydra vulgaris
TTTAAGATGTTTAAAGTACATATTAAAACCTATGAATATGTTTTTTAGAGGCCAACAACATGTCTTTTGCCTACTAGGAATGGTAGTGTTAAGCAATGTTAATTTTTAATAAAATTTTAATATGAAAAGCTTTTCTTTTAAAAATAATTAATTTTTATGTTAAAAATTTTTTTTTTTTTACTTTTTTGAAATGCATATCAAAAAAGTAAAAAAAAAAAAATATTAAGTTGGAAATAATGAAATATAAACTTTAATGTAAAAATATAAATAAATGAAAATGATAGCATCATTTTTTAAAGATAATTAACCAGAACACCTTAGAGAAAATGCTATAAGATACTTATAAGATAACAGAAGATGATCTCTACAAGTGCAACTGAAAAATTTGCTATAGTATATTAAAAAAAAATTATAATGCTATTATAAAGCTATATTGGTGTAGTGCTAGAGCGCTTGCTTCATAAGTGAGAAGTTCAGAGTTTGATCCCCACCATGTCCCTAGAACTACCTCGCTGAGATTGTTTCTCAAGATTTGTGTTTTGGAGTTATAGAGTTAAGAGTGGATTGTAACCACAATCAAAAGTAGCTTCCTCCACTTTAGTGGCCTTCTTAGTCTGTGGGAGGTAAATTAACATTAAAAAAGATTAATGTTGATCTTAAGGAAACTGAGTATGAAGAAATTAATTCAATATTTTGGTCCCCATAATGGAAAATAAAAATAAACCAAAATTTTTTAATAAGTTGTTAGTGCATTAAAAAAAGATTTTATATATTAACAAATTTATATATCAACAAAGTTCCTTTCATTACAGTTTCAAATTCTTTCTGTAAACAATTTCGTTTTCATCCAAATGACATAGTTTATAGAAAGTGATTGCTGCAAAAAATTATGTAAATAATTTTCCCAAAATTTTTCTCTCAATATATAAATCCTACTAAATATATATAAAATTATGGTTCTAATGATACCAAACACTTTTTTTTTATACAAATTTTGTCCGGGTTGACCCTCAAGCAATTTTAAAATGTTTTGATAATTAAATTTTATTTTAGATACATGAATGGAACAACATATCGAAGATGGAATCTCTCTATTCCTATTATGTCAACACTGTATAGATTAGGAAATCAACTGCTGACAGATTTAGTTGATGACAATTATTTTTATTTATTTGACCTTAAATCATTTTTTACTGCAAAGGCATTAAATCTTGCTATACCAGGAGGACCTAAATTTGAACCATTAGTTCGAGATGCAACAACATACGATGAAGACTGGAATGAATTTAATGATATTAATAAAATCATTATACGTCAACCAATTCGAACGGAGTATCGAATAGCTTTTCCTTATTTGTACAATAACTTTACAAAATATGTTCATTTATCATGGTATGTTTATTATGTTTTGTTTGTTTTATTGCTACTGCTAGATTTAGCCATGTTTAAAAAGTTATAGCAATCTTTTAAATGCCATAAACGGAAATCTTAGTTATAAGATATACTACTAAAGGTTTTGGGATTATGGCTATATAAATTTAGATTTAGTTGCGCCCAGGATTTTAGTTAAAGAGTTACTTAAATCTGCTTGCTGAATCATATATTTGACTTTTTTTAAAGGGTTTTTTTTTTAGTAGTGGTTATACTTTTAATTTTTTGTTAAATTTGTCTTGTTTTTTTTCTATTATATAATATTGTTGCATCACTAATGTGAAACCACCCCTCTCCCTTGTTTCAAGCCAACAAAGCATAAGTTTTCCTTGGTGCATATAATATGTGAACAACCTAACCAAATTGATAAAAGTCAAGATATAACAAAAGTTAACTTTTCTTTGATCACCAAAAAATTTCTTGTCCAATAGTTTATTTGCAGGATTGTTTCAAAACACAGAAAGCAATGTAGACAAAATGTAATTATTTTAAAAATTAATTAATTTTAAAGATAAAATTGCAATTCTTAAAAATGTCGAAAAGTATTATTTTTTAAATAATACTTTTTGACATTTTTCATATTATATACCATTATTTACAAAGTAAATAATGGTATTTAATGTGAAACTAAAACATGGTATTAAAGGTGACTTTATTTTAAATAGATATTATATATTAGTTGATATACTAATTAATATTTGATTTGCAGTTTTAGGAAGAAACGAGATATTATTTTTTTTAAATTGTTTTTATTTTTATAGAAACAATTTTTTTTTCAGAATTTAATGAAGCTTGTTTTTGCTATAATAATTTTGTTTATTATATGATGTCCACATATTATATCATGCCTAATTATATTAAAAAGCATGCTTAAAATCAGTATATCAAGTTTTGTTTTTTGAAACAATTTTTAAAACAGTTTAAATACTGTAAAACAGTTAAATCTCTGTCTAAATAAAATTTATAATAGATTTAAACAGGTTTGTTTATATGTTATTTTACTTTTTTTTTTATAAGAATTTATTTCATAATTATATACTAAAGTATTGCATCCATTCTAATAGAAATGAAATTGTAATATTTCTAGCGTAATAATCTAAACATTTTTAATTAAGATAAAAATTTATAGTTTTAATCATTTTAAAATAGAAAATTAAATTTCCAGCATATACTGTGAGTAATAATTTAAACATTTAGATTGGTTAATTGGAGTAAATCTAGTTTTATATAAACTTAAATAACAAAATTAACTAAAGTAATTATATTGTTATTATAATATTTAAACTAATACTTATATAGAAAAAATCACCTCAGTTTATTTTAAGCTGTTATAAGTGTGAGTTCTGATTATTAATGACGAATTATTTAGTTAAGATATAAATTGCAACAAGATTCCAGTATAGTTTTGTTTTTTGTTTTTTGTAATTGTTTAGAGTTATCTAATGTTGATAATTACATATTGTTTTTGATTTAATTCAAGTTTTTTTAAATCTAATTGCTTAGAGTTAAGTACTGTTGATAATTGTATATCATATTTTAAAGATACATCTTTACTCCAATACATCATTGATAAACTTCTATACTGAACTTAAATTATTATCTTGCCTGATAGCATGATTGGTGAAGAGTCTTTTTCATAACATGATTGTTGTAGGAAGTGTTTAAGTTATAAGTTTTTATTGTAGACTTTTTATACATGCAATAAAAGTTCAAGCAAAGTTTAGGTGATGATGAGTTATGCTTCCTAAATACTTTAAAGTTTATTTTTTTTTATTTATTATCACAAAACTTTTTTATTTTTTATTTTTAGCAGTTAGGTTTTGCCAGTTTTGTTAAGTTTTACTAAAATGCTTTATTTGAACATAATAATTCCTTTAAGAACAGTTGTTGAAAAACCTATTGTACTTTAAATTATAAACCAAATTATTGTATAATTTTATGTAAAACTTAATTTTGTATCTTAATTTATTATTAATTAAGAAATAAAAATAAGTTTTTTTTATTTATTGTTTATTGTTATTTTTTCAGTACATTTTGAGTTTTTTTTAGGTATCATACACCTTCAGTTGTTTTTATTAAAACAGAAGATCCTGATTTGCCAGCATTTTATTTTGATCCATTGATTAATCCAATTGCACATCGTCATTCTGTAAAGGTAATTTTAGGAAATAATATTGTTAAAATAGATATATAACTTGGCATCACAAATTTTTATAAGCTATTAAGTAGTATTATAAACTATTATAAAGCTATTAAATAGTATTATATTGGATAAGTAGTATTACCAGGTACTATGAAGTTATCGTTTCAAACGCATAGCTCAAGTGCACAAAATTTATTAGAACAGTTGGTGCTATAACATTGAAAGAACTATAACACACACACGTATATATAAATATTTACCACATAGCCAAGAGTATCAGAGTTTTTACAATACAAAAAAATACCTTCGCCATGGTGTGCCCAATCACCTTAAGTCTCATTGAAAACATTTAGACATGGATGAACCTGAGAATATGTAACTTTAAAATCACAAGTAAAACACACTCAAAAGACGTTCTTAAATTCAAGTGGAACTAATTTTAAAAGAGCTATGCATGAAATTGATACATGCTCACTATGTAAAAATGTGTTTTAAAGCCAAAGATGGGTATTTTAAGTTTTTTTTTTGAACTCTTAAACCTGGATTTATCAAAACCTGAGTGTCACTTTTTTTCCCTTGAGTTTTATTTAATTAACTTTTTAATTAACTATAAGTTTGGGTTGGGGCAGCAATCCTTTTTTTTTTTTTTTTTTGAATTATTCTTTGTTTTTTAATTATTTTTTTTCAAAAACCTGTAAAGTAAAAAGTTAGCAAATGCTAATCTAAACCTACGAATATAAGTGTCTGTATGTGTGTGTGTATATATACAATAGTTTTCCTTATCTTTATAGCAAACAGTTTTTTCAGAAAATGACGAAAAAAAACAAAGAATAATGGAAGAAAAGATTGTTGCCATATCCCAAACCCTCAGTCGATATAGCAGCATTTCTTTATGACAGCAAGCTATAAAATAGTTGATGTATGTACTAAAACCAGACAAGTGAATGTTTAATTTCATTTCTAAAACATGTAAAATAAAAACAACATAATCAATGTTTTAGTTTAAATCTAAATAAAATAATAAATACAAAATCAGCTAGGCAAATGTTTTATTTTTACATCAAAAGTAAATAAAGCAATATGTAGGCTCATTGTTTCAAAAATGTTTATTGTTTAATATTTATAAAATTAAGCTAATATATGTTTTGACATAAATACTATTGTATTTATCTTTAAGTAATAAGCATATTTTCAATGGAAGCAATTTTTTCTATTAGATAAAAATATCAGCATTTAATAATTTTCTTCTACTTGTTGATTTGTTTTAATTAATTTTAGTATTCACTACCAATGTCATTCAAAATAGTTATTGCCAGTTATTGTGCTTGAGTAAAATTGCAACATGTTTACTAATGTACTATAGGTAACAGAACCTGTTATTGAAGAAGATGAAGAATTTGAACTACCGGAGGAATATCAGCCATTCTTACAAGATTCTCCATTGTATACTGATAACACAGCAAATGGTAATAACTTGATTTTATCAAATGTTATTATGCAAGCAAACTACAATTGATTTTTATTGTATTTTTTTTCATTAAGGTATTGGGTTGCTTTGGGCCCCTCGACCTTTTAATATTCGTTCTGGCACAACTAGGCGAGCTATAGATATTCCTCTAGTAAAAACATGGTAAAGATTTGTTAATTTATCTGTTAGTTATGTTTTTTGGTTTAAAATTTGTTTATAATTAATAACTCATTTTGTTACAAAACAAGTTATTTATGATAATGACTAAAATGAAAATGGCATATAAAACTTCTATAAAGTCCTTTAAAGGGACTATCGGTATCTAAAATATTTGTTGTTTATAAAATTGAAATAAATTAAAGAAATAAATAAATAATAAATGCACTTTTTCATTGATACTTTATTAAATTATTTTTGATATGTGTTTTGCTAAAAACATAAGTTATAAAAACATTAAAGATAAAAATTTTAATGTTATTTTTTTTAATGTAAAATTCAGAATCTTTATTCGGCAAGTTTTTGAAATTTTAAAAGCAAGGGTTAAATTGTTAAAATAAAACATTATTTGCGTGGCCATATAATGGCATGTGATTGCATGCCTTCCTGACCAAGACTGATAAAATTTAAATATTTTTAAAAAATTGTATAGGTACATGGAACATTGTCCTTCTTCTCATCCTGTAAAAGTCCGAGTATCTTACCAGAAACTACTCAAGTATTTTGTTCTTAATGCACTTCATCATCGTCCGCCTAAAGCTATGAAAAAACGCTTTTTATTTCGATCATTTAAATCAACAAAGTTTTTTCAGACCACTAAGCTAGATTGGGTAGAAGCTAGTTTACAAGTTTGTCGTCAAGGTTACAATATGTTAAATTTACTAATTCACAGAAAAAATTTAAACTACTTACATTTGGATTACAATTTTAATTTGAAACCTGTTAAAACTCTTACAACAAAAGAGCGTAAAAAGTCTAGATTTGGTAATGCATTCCATTTGTGTAGAGAAATTCTGCGACTGTCAAAGCTTGTTGTGGATTCACATGTACAATATCGACTTGGAAATGTTGATGCTTTTCAGGTATTAGCTTTTTTTTTTTCTTTTTTTTTGGGTCGTGGCACAGTGATTAGAGCACTTGCTTTTTAAGCAAAAGATCCTGGTTTTGAAGCAAGCTTTGGACATTTTTAGCATTGTTGGTAAGGAAGGAGGCATAAACTTCCTATTTAAATACTCTTCTGCAGAACTCTGTGACAAGACCATAAGGTCTTATGGGGGCACCTAAAACAAAAGTTTAAACAATGATTTTTAGAGTCTAATAGTATAATTGTTTTCAATTTTTAGCTCGCTGATGGTATACAGTATATATTTGCTCACGTTGGTCAATTAACTGGAATGTATCGGTACAAATATAAACTCATGAAACAGATAAGAATGTGTAAAGACCTTAAACATCTTATTTACTATCGTTTCAACACGGTAAGAAGTTGTTTTTTTGTGTATATATATATTTTTTGATCTAAAATTTCCTTTTTTTTTTTTTTTTTTAATATTAAATTTAAGCTGAATTATCTATATTTAAAACATAATATTTTAGGGTGCAGTAGGCAAAGGGCCTGGGTGTGGTATTTGGGCACCTGGATGGAGAGTCTGGCTTTTCTTTTTAAGAGGAGTTGTTCCTTTGTTAGAAAGGTGGCTTGGCAATTTATTAGCACGTCAATTTGAAGGTCGACATTCAAAAGGTGTTGCAAAAACTGTTACTAAACAAAGGGTTGAAAGTCATTATGACTTAGAGTTAAGAGCAGCTGTTATGCATGACATACTTGATATGATGCCTGAAGGCATCAAACAAAATAAAGCTCGAACTATACTTCAGCATTTAAGTGAGGCTTGGAGATGTTGGAAAGCAAATATTCCATGGAAGGTTTCCTTCTATTTTTTTTATTTTCGAATAATATATATATATATATATATATATATATATATATATATATATATATATATATATATATATATATATATATATATATATATATATATATATATAAATTTATTCATTTGTTTGCATTAAATGTCTATTATATTTAGCTTGTTTAGTTATAAGATTTTTTAATTTTAGGTACCTGGGCTACCAATCCCTGTGGAAAATATGATTTTGCGGTATGTAAAAGCAAAAGCTGATTGGTGGACTAATGTTGCTCATTATAACAGAGAGCGTATTCGTCGTGGTGCAACTGTCGATAAAACTGTTTGTAAGAAAAATCTTGGTAGATTAACTAGACTTTACTTAAAAGGTATTTTGTTTAATCGTTTTTAAATTGTAATATTTTGTTTAATTTTAATAAACTATGGTTTATTTAATAAATTGTCATTTATTTAGCTGAACAGGAAAGACAACACAATTATTTAAAAGACGGGCCTTATATATCTGCTGAAGAAGCAGTTGCTATCTATACAACAACTGTACATTGGTTAGAAAGTAGAAGGTTTTCACCTGTTCCTTTTCCACCTTTATCATACAAGCATGACACAAAATTGCTAATATTAGCATTAGAAAGATTAAAAGAAGCTTATAGGTAACATTCATATTAAATTGCTCATATATGTCTATATATATATATATGTATATATATATATATATATATATATATATATATATATATATATATATATATATATATATATATTATATATATATATATATATATATATTCATGTTTTCAACAATATTTTTTACAATGTTGTGTCCTTTTAACTTAATTAATGCTGCGTAAAATTAAATTATGTCTACAACTACTTACTAAAAAAGTTATTTTTTCAAGTCTTTTTAACATTTGTTACCAAACTGAGGCATTCTCACTATTATCAGTAACCAAGTCTGGGAAAACATATAGACTGTTTTCGACAACGCTGACCTTATTTGGGCGTTGTCCAAATTCGGAAACTAACAACCTTTTTTTTTTTCAAGACAGATATTTTTTTTTTTGTTTTGTTTTTTTTGCAAAAAAATACCTACATACGTCAAATTTCCATACACGGTGGTACCATTGTCCAAATTATTTTTCTAGAATAGCCCCTGTAAATTAGATATAACTTTCAAATAAAATTATATTTTTGCAAATAAAGCTTCCATTTTCACTAATTAAACAGTCAAGCTGTCTTTTTTAAAGAATTTGTCTATACTATTACTCTTTGTCACAACAAGACATTTGTAATTTACCATGATGTAGAAAAAAATGCACAAAGATGTATTTTATCTATAAAGACCTTTGAGCTATTAAAAACTATTTTCAATGCAACAAAATTTGCTTTTCACAGTCCACAGGGTTAAAATTAAAACCGAAGTTGCATATTTACAAGTTATTTTTTTTGATATGATTTTTCTTTTGTTTTCAGCGTTAAAAGTCGTCTTAATCAATCACAAAGAGAAGAGCTGGGTCTTATAGAGCAAGCTTATGATAATCCTCATGAAGCTCTTTCAAGAATAAAGCGTCATTTGCTAACTCAGCGAGCCTTCAAAGAAGTATGTTTATTTATTTGTTTAGTGATTATTTAGTTGCATTAAGTTTTTTTTTAATTTTTTAAATTCCGGTTATCAAGTTCCACATATTTCTTTTCTTTTTTATGCATTATGCAGTGAAAAAGATATAAATTATAAACGATAAGCAATATAAAAATATTCTCAATAAAATAACTAGTTAAACTACAAAAAAGCAAATATGATATTTACAGTTTATATATATATTTATGTTTATATATTTCTTTTTTTCTTATCTTTGTCTAAAGAATGGTTTAATTAAGAGCTAAAGTCTATATTTTAAAAGAGCTGAAGTCTTTGTTTTAAAAATTTTTAAAAACTGTTTTGGTTTAAAAAAATTATTTATGTGAATTTTATATTTAAAACATTGTGCAATATGATGATTCTCCAAGGACACATTAAATTGCTTTTTTTTTTAAAAACAAATGGTTTATTTTTTTTAATTATTCAGTTATACAATTTAGATAACTATTTAGTTATATTCATAGTTATTTCATGCATGTTCAACATAGTTAAACATCTCAAACATGGTAGGGCATTTTGCAGGATTGAAAGCAATCTTGTTACTTGTATTTCTACCTATAGTAATTTTTTAACAGACATGGTTTAATTCGAAAAATGAATTTTTCCATCACTTTTAAACTTACAGTTTTTTATTTTAAATTTAATTGTATATAAATAAATAAATTACTTTATCCTCCATGATTTGGTTATTTTAGATAATTATAAATTTATATCTTTTTGATTGGTTATAATCATGCATAGTATACATTTGTAACCAATCAAATGTATAGAACACTTGAACAAATATTTTTAAACTTAAAGAAAACGTTTCCTATAATAATGTATGGGTTGAGTATTACAAACAAAGACCAATTATTTTGATCAAAATTTAAGGTTTGTTCCGAATGCCAATTAGACAAATTAAATAAACAGTTAAAGAACAAGTAATTGTGAATAAAATTAATAGGTCTTGAACATAGTTTAAGCAAATTCATATCTAATAAATATGATATTCACTCAATAAATCCAAAATATTTAATATATTAATTTCTTTTTACTTTAATAAAATGATTCAATAATAATAAAAAAATCGTTTGTAGAGTTATAATAAAAGTTTTTTGTAATACTGGTGCAGATTTAAATTTACTGTAAAAACCAATGCTTATCTTTATAATCATATCATTTATCTTATCTTTTTTGAAGTTTCTAAGCTCTTGTTTAAATAGAGAAAGTTATAATTGTGTTATATAAGTTATTTATAGTGTTCAAAATAGTAAAGTTATTTTTATAAAAATTAATTTTAGCAAAACCCCCAAAAATAATTTTTATTTATTTTTACTTATTAGAGTTAATTATATTAAAGTACAATCTATAAATTAAAATTTTTTTTTTAAATTCTATTAACAAACGATAGAATTAACTACAAGGATATTAACTAAATTTATATTTTATGTAGGTTGTCTTATTTTAGATTTAAATTTTTTAGTTTTAAATTGGTTTTAAATAAGGTTTTTTAATATTTATAATTAAAAGAAAATTTTAATTTTTTTAATTTTTTACAGTTTTGTACACTAATTTGTATAAATTTGTACAAATTAGTGAGCACATAAAGATAATGAAACAGGTTCACATTTTTTCAGTTTTTTAAAGACATTTTGAATGAAATTTTCACAAACCGTTTCAAACTAAACATTGATAATAATTTAATTATTAACAGCTAATTATTTGTTGTTCAAACTTTTCCATGTTAAACTTATAATTTGTTGTACTTCAAATTCTTTTATTGTACTTTCCTTCAATAAAACAGATACTGTAAATATAGTTTTTTTTGCATATGATGATGAAATTCACTCATATTTTGCATAGGTTGATGCATTTTTTTATTAAATATAATTTTTGCTTTAAAAGATTATTTAATAAGTATTGTAACAAGAGGCAGCGTATCGCGAAATGCAAATAGACCAAAGTCATTTAGCGATCTTAAAAGTATGTAATTTAAAGTGATCACGTCAGCTAATTTTTATATTTCTGGGTAAAATTTTTTATAAAAAAAGGTTTAATCATGATATACAATGATGTTGGCACAAAATAACCTGGTTGATTATTACCTTATTTTATTTGTCCATCAGGTCAAGTGAAGCTAATTTTAAAATTAACACATTTACTCTTCGGACTGAGAGTATCACTAAGGAATGCTCTTCTTGAAGGCTCATTTGTATACTCTTTTGAAGTTGATTAAAGCAGTAATGAGCTTTTATTTACCTCATTTCTTTTTTTTATTTTTTTTATTTTGACAAAACAAGTATTTTTATTCTGAATTTGATACCTGGATTAACATCTGTTTTATACAGATAATATTTAAAATGTAATAGTTGTGTGAGTCGTATGAAAAAATTTTGCTTTTTTGCAATCTGGTAAGTTTGAGTTAATTTACCCCTTAAGTAACATTTTTTAGTTGTTAAGATACAAGTTAATTTTTTTTTTTACAGAATTTTTATTAGCAAATCTTCCATAAAACAGTTTAAATGTTTAGAGCAAGTATTTTGAAATAATAGTTTTATTTTATTAGAAAGTAATAAAATAAAACTATTTATTTTTACAACTCTTATAAAAATGTTTTAGAGTAATTTATTTTTAATAAAAATGTACAAAACGAAACGATTTTTTTTTTTAACATAAATATTTGCATTACATTAATCAAGAGCTATTATTATTTAATAAAGTTGAAGTTTTTTGAGGAATCAAATTTTTAAAATGGTGTTTTTAAATAATAAATTACATTTTTTGAACAAAGTCAAGGTCTGCAGTTTTTCTGCATCTTTTTACACTCAAAAAAATATTCAAAAAGTTTTGTGTGGTTTTGCCACTCTTTGAACCACTTTTAGTATTGTAATTGTAGTTACACAATCTTATTGAATTTCTTTTCTTAAAATTTTATGACAGGGCAACAATATTAGGAAAAACTTTCTCTACAACTTGAACTAAAGAGTTGTATATAATTTTCTTATATATTTGTATATAATCTTTTGTTGTATATAATTTTCTATAGCCTTCTTGTATACAAATCAAGTCTTCCAAGAATGTGTGTGCAGTTGTACGCCTTGCCTGTCCACATAAAATATTTTGTTTTAACAACTTGACCCATGGGCAATGGCTGTTTTCATGTTTTGATAAATTAAACATTTGAAAAACTCACAAGTAAAGCTAAGATAAACTAATGTTTCAAAATAATGTGCAATTTTATTTGAAATTTTTTTTCTGCTATTGTTTTCTTATTTTTTAGTTAGTTGTTATTATCTGAAATGAAATTTAATACAAGGATAAAAAAAACTTTAAATTTAAAAAAATTTAACAAAAATAAAAAGATATAAGAAATCAGCCATCTATTTTCAACCCTTATCTTTTTAAGATAAAATTGTAATTTTTAAATTTTTCTTGCTTGTTTATATAAAATGGTTTAATTTTTTATTTTTTAACAAAGGAGAAAATTAAATCTTCTATTGAATTTTTCCTATTTTTTGTGAATGTTTTTTCTTTTTTTTTCTTCTGTTGTTAAGTAAAGCTTAGTTTTTCTTCAAATTTTTGAAATTCTAAATACGTCAAAACACACAAAAAGTTGCGTTCATGTATCAAAACAAAATATTTTGTGTCAATAGGCAAGCCATCAACTGCATGTGCTTCCTGTAAAGGCTTGGTAATGCTAAATGCTCATTTAATCCAATTCAAATTTTTAACTTGCCATCCTCAATAACAGAAAACAAAAAAAGTGTGGTTGGTACTTATTAGGCAAAAACTAGTCAATTAATTGAAACTTCATTTGTATATACACTTCAGTTTTTAAAAATAAATTCAACCAAATTAGTTTTACAAATATAATCTCTATTATTATTGAATATCAATCTGGAAAGTGGTAGTAAATGTTACTGGATTGATTGCAATCGTGTTACATGTTTTTCTACCTATAGAAATTGTTTAACAGACATGGTTTAATTCAAAAAATGAATTTTTCCATCACTTTTAAACATAAAGCGCCCTTTTTTTTATCATTTCTTGTTATAAAATTTTGCAATATATTACTGTTATCTTGATACTTTGGTGATGTTCCTTATACATTGCTAAGTTTGAAAATGTATAATTTTAAATCACCAAAAATAATTTAAAACATTTTCACCCAGTTAAATTTCTACTAGTGGTTGAAAAATTTTATTCTGGTATTTGCATGTTTTTACACTAAATTTCTTTTGTATTTATTTTGTTTGATTCTAGATTTGTTTATTTTTATTTAAAAATGTTAACATCACATTTAAAACGCTTATTAGAAAATGGTATTTTCTTTATCATTTTATTCTTTCTTTTGAGATACTACCTAACTACTTCCCCAATTTTTGATACTACCCTGACATAATTTTTTTTTTTATCAACAAATGAAGCTTTATTTGGTTTATGAGATAAATATTTGACTTTTTTCAACACGTTCCAATTTTGTATTTCAAATAGTTAAAATAACTATACTGTCCAGTATGCTAGTTATACATTTTATAGTGAAGCTATAAACTGGCACACTTTATGTGGTATTTGCTAAAAACAATAAATCATAGCCATTTTCCATACTTGAAAAAAACTTTTAATGCAATAAAAAAAAACATTTAATAGGGATTAGCAAGATTTTAGGCCTAAAATTACAGATGTTTAATAAATTTATAATACCAACTTGGGCACTTTAAAATAACAAAAGCTTATAGGAATTGTTTCTTAAGATCAAAGCTCCCTATGAAAAAAAAAGTGCCTGAAGTTTATTAAATTAATAAACAATTAAACTACCATATATTTAAAAAAACATAATTAAAAAACAATTAAAATACCATATATATGTATATATATATATATATATATATATATATATATATATATATATATATATATATATATATATATATATATATATATATATATATATATATATATATATATATATACACACACACACACACATATATGGTATATTAATGAACGAGAGAGCAGAGAAAAGCTCTCCTAAAACCAACATGGCAAGCCATGCAAGCTGCTCTTCTAAACTGCTTTTTACAAGAGCTTATAGTTTTTGCGCAAGCTACTTGTTTATTTATATAAAAGTTACTTATTAAATACAAAATTTGGTTTTATACTTGTTACTGGCATATGTTAGTAATGTTAATGTTACAATAATATACACACAACAAGCATCTTATATTGCGCCACAAAAAAATTCTTTAGGCATAAATTTTTTTTGACTTTGCAAAAGCCTATTTATTGCCTAATGAATTAAACTTTGCAAAAGCCTAGTTTATTGTCTAATGAATTAAATTTTTTTGACTTTTAAAAAAAACTTTTGCGAGAGCTGTAAATTGCTCCAGTATACTGTTTTAGGGGAGTGTGGGCGAGAGCGAAAGCTAAAGCTATCACTTTCCGCTGAGGCCTATATATATATCTTATATTGATATATAAGATATATATATATATATAAAGGGTGATTTTTTAAGAGGTATAGGATTTGATTTTCAAAAAAAATACAAAAAATTTAAAAAAATTGATGAAATCTTTATTCAAGTTGATAGAACGGTCATTATAATTTAATGTTTAAAGATTATTTCATGTAAATGTTGGCCATGGCTCCGCTTTAGATGGCCCATGCGTAGGGTCTAATTTTGGCACACTCTCTCCAATATATTGGCTAGTATCTCACGAATAAATGTTCAATATTGCCTTCCAGTGCGTCAATCGTTCCTGGTTTATCCCTGTAGACATTAGCCTTAACATGGCCCCACAAGAATAGTCCAAAGGCGTTAAATCGCACGATCTGGGCGGCCAGTTGACGGGCCCCAAACGTGAGATAAACTATTCACTAAACTCGCCTCTCAATGGGGCCATTGTTTCGTGTGCTGTGTGTCATGTGGCACCGTCTTGTTAAAACCACATGTCAGCCAAGTTCAGCTCTTCCATTTTGGGCAAAAAAGATTGTAATTATTGCATGGTAGCGCTCGCCATTCACAATAACATTGCGACTATTATTGTCCTTGAAGAAGTACGGCCCGATGATGCCACTGGCCCATAATCCGCACTAAACAGCAACTTTTTTTGGGATGCATTGGTAGCTCTTGCACTGCTTCTGGCTGGTCTTCACTCCAGATGCATCAATTTTGCTTGTTAACTTATCCATTCAACCAGAAATAAGCTACGTCGCTGAACACAATTTTTCGATAAAAATATTGATCTTCCTCCAACTTTGCCAGCGCCCATTCACCAAATGTTAAACATTGTGGGAGGTCACGTGGCTTCAATTCTTGCACCAGTTGTATCTTATAAGGTTTTACACTCAAATCCTTACGCAAAATTTTCCACGTAGTGGAGTTACAAAGGCCCTATTGCTGCAAATAGCAGCAAA
>NC_088929.1:10737500-10820000 GCF_038396675.1 Hydra vulgaris
TCTATATATAACATTTGATATGAACTTAGTATCAGATATTGCTCGCTGGTCTAACCTGCTAGAGATTGATTGTAAATGCTGTAAACAGATAACAAAAGTGTGTTACGCGCATTGTACATTAGTGTAAGGTTTTGCAAATGTTACAGAATTTATTTTATCTCATCAATTCCATAATGGCTTGCATTATTAAGAAATTTGTTGATTTAGTAAAGAATTTGTCTGCATATCGGTCCCACAATCACTTGCAATTATTGAATAAGTTCTGTTTACAAGCAACACTGATATATTACAAGTTTTTATATAGTAAAAGTTTTAAAGCAGGATTCAGCTTTTTCTAATATTTTATTGCCTTAAAATAAGTTCAAGATTTTGTCTTTTTTTTCTATTGCTTCATTAATACCATTTTCTTTAAAATAGCTTTAAAGTAATTATTTCAATTTAAATACTGCTTTTTGGCGGGTTGATTTTTAGTTTGATTTTTTAAACCACACCTCTTAAATTATTTATATAGTAATTTTGATAAAGTCAAAGTCACTATTTGTATTAGTATTTTAGCTTCTAAGCTTTTATTAAACAATTATCTGGAACTTGGTAGTACATTTTACTGGATTGATTGCAATCTCGTTACTTGTTTTACTACCTATAATAATTTTTTAACAGACATGGTTTAATTCAAACAATGAATTTTTCCATCACTTTTAAACATACATTACTTTTTTTATTCAAATGTTTCTTGTTACTTGCTTTCAAGATATTTTTTTAATCCTAATAATATGGCAGTGTTCTTTATGCATTGGAGTTTAAAAATATTATAAAATAGTTTCAGACATTTTCACCCAAGAGTAAAATTAAAATAATTAAGTTAGTTTTCAAAAATTGTTTTATTTAATTATACAAATGTTGTTTGATTTTTTTCTGTCATCTTTTTTTTAATGTCTTGCTAAATATTTTTTTGTAAATCTTTTAAAGGTTGGCATAGAGTTTATGGATTTATACAGTCATTTGGTTCCTGTTTATGATGTAGAGCCACTAGAAAAAATAACAGATGCATATCTAGATCAATATTTATGGTATGAAGCAGATAAAAGGCGCTTATTTCCTCCTTGGATTAAACCTGCGGATACAGAGCCTCCTCCGCTACTTGTTTACAAATGGTGCCAAGGTTAAAACAATTAAATATCTTAAATAAATTATAATCTATCATTTTATAAAAAAAAATTCTTTATAGTTTATTTTAAAGTTCTTTATAGTAAAATTCATAAGCAAAGAATAATTGGTATAAGAATTTCGATCATTAATTTAATATATTATATAGCATTTAAATTTGCGTGATGTAATTGTAAATTACATTAACTTTTGTAACAAAATTTTTTGCAGAGTGGTTATAAGGGTAGTTTAAAATTTGATCAAAATGATCGTTTGATATTGTGCTGAAAAAATTTATTTTAAAGTTTTTTGTATGGCATATCTGCATGGTAGCCATTGTTCATGGAAAAGGGATTTAGTAATGGAAAATGTCATGAAATTCCTAAGCTTTTATTGAAAGTCAGGGAAAATTTTTTTTTCTACAACTGATATTTTGAAGATGTTTCAAAAAAAAAGTACTAGTATGTCTAGTCTAAGACCTTTTTAGAAAAGAGATTATTGCAGTGTAAATTAAAGATCATTTTATTGCAATGAGTCAGGTAAAATTTAAACATTTACTTTTCAGAACATAGTTTAAATTTTAATATTTATCAAAATAAGGTATCAGTTAAATAATTAAAACTCATTCTTAAATATGGTTTAAGTTTGTATCAATTAGTTATGATCAGGTCAGTTCATCCTGTTTATTATTTTATTGCTGCCCTGGTCACCTTGTTTATTATATGTATTATATATTTTTGGAAAGTTTGGAAAATATTTTATTTTTTGAAAAATATTCCCTCTTAAACTTCACAATAGTTTCTTATTCATGTGCTTTTGTTGTCATTACTTGGTCTTTAAAGGTATCATGTCTCTTAGAAATTTGTTTGTTGTAATGTGAAAATGTTGTAAGTTTTTTTAAGCTTTACTTTAGATGTTTTTTCATGACTAAGTGGCAAGAGCTAAGCACATGAGGAGTACTGAACATTTAACCCTAATAGTTTATTACTAATTGTTTAAAAATATATGAAAAGTCATGAAATTTCATTTTCAAATTTATGTGGCTGTGATTTAAGCGTGATTTAAAATACATTTAAACAAATTTTAAATGATTTAAATATAAGTAAAATCTAAATGTTTATTATATTTGATTACATATATGGTGGTGTAGTAATAAAGTGCTTATACAAGGAGTTCTGAGTTCAATGCCCACCACTTCCCCAGTAGTATTGTATTCAACTTGTTTTTACATTAATTTTATCAATTTTTGGCAGACTATTTTTTACTTACAATATTTACAATAATTAGGAGGTTAATTAAATTAATGAGATTAAAATAAAATTAATTATTAGATTAAAATAAAGTTAAACGCTTTTATTTTTGATTTGATAGTATTAATATGTAAAAAATTTTCTTTTTTTTTCTTCCTTAATTTCACTGTCAATTTTTAGTTGAACTTTAACTAAAAAAGCAACAACATTTTGTGTATCTCTTGAACTAACTTAAACAATAAATAAATGTATCTATCATTATTTATATAGAAAAATATTTGCTTATATAGAAGAAAAATTTTGCTTAATTTTTTTAACTTTACAAATTTTAATTTTTTGCTCTTAATCTACTTTAAAAATTAATAAAGAAAAATTATATTAGGTATCAATAATTTACAAGATGTTTGGGAAACTGGAGAGGGAGAATGTAATGTTATGATGGAATCAAAGTTTGACAAAATATATGAAAAGATAGATTTAACATTACTTAACAGATTGCTTAGATTGATTGTTGATCATAACATTGCAGATTACATGACTGCCAAGAATAACATAGTTATTAATTACAAGGTAAATTAGTTTTTTTATTTTTGTGGTTTTAAATGTTGTTTATAAATTTATTGTTGTTTTTGTTTAAAATTTTGTATATAAAACATAGTTAATTACAGGATATGAATCATACAAACTCATATGGAATCATCAGAGGTCTACAATTTGCTTCATTCATTGTGCAGTATTATGGACTTGTAATGGACCTTCTTGTGTTAGGTCTTCGTAGAGCTAGTGAAATGGCAGGCCCACCACAAATGCCAAATGATTTTTTAACTTTTCAAAGTACAGATATTGAATCAGCTCATCCAATTCGATTGTATTCGAGATATGTTGATAGGATTCATATATTTTTTAGGTAGTAACTTTTTAAACAAAGTTTTATTTATTGTTAATTAAGTTATTTATAGTTTATTAAAATGCTTCTGACTTTTTCCTAATTATTTATCATCATATTCATTGTTAATGTTTATATAGATTTTCAGCAGAAGATGCTAGAGATCTTATTCAACGCTACCTAACTGAACACCCTGATCCAAATAATGAGAATATTGTCGGCTACAATAATAAAAAGTGTTGGCCTCGTGATGCTAGGATGCGTCTCATGAAACATGATGTGAATCTGGGTAGAGCTGTATTCTGGGACATCAAAAATCGACTTCCACGATCTGTTTCAACATTAAAATGGGAGGAAAGTTTTGTTTCTGTATATAGTAAAGATAATCCAAACTTACTATTTAATATGTGTGGTTTTGAGTGCCGATTACTTCCAAAGGTTCGAATGACTAGTGAAGAGTTTACTCATCGTGATGGAGTTTGGAACTTACAAAATGAAGTAATTTATCATATTTTAATAAAGATTTTTAAATTTTTTATATTTTAGTTTTACATTTTAGTAAAATAATTTTGTTTTAGAAAATAAGCATTTTATTATTGTCATTTTGATTTTGATTTTAAATTAATTGAATGCTTTTAATTTTATTTTAATACAATGACTTCTTTTTAAAGAATTAAAGAAAAGGTACCATTATGGTAATATTACATATACATGTGTACCATTATGGTAATATATGCCAACTTTTTTTTGATATAGCAGAGTATGAAAAATAAGTTAACTTTTAAACAATAAAAAAATTAGAAACCTTTATTTTGTCACTATTATTTTTCATAATAGGAATTTGATTTTCCTTTTTGCTAGACTTCTCCTTTTTTTTTTTTTTTGTAAAGGTTACAAAAGAACGAACAGCACAATGTTTCCTTCGTGTTGATGATGATTATATGAACAAATTTCATAATCGTGTAAGGCAGATCTTGATGGCATCTGGTTCTACAACTTTTACTAAAATTGTAAATAAATGGAATACTGCGTTAATTGGTTTAATGACATATTTTAGAGAATCTGTGGTTAATACACAAGAGTTATTAGATTTATTGGTGAAATGTGAAAACAAGGTTTTTATTTTTTTATGGTATAGTCTGATTTCATTGCATATATATGATTTTTGCATCAAAAGTTTTTAGATTTTTTCCTTTTTGTTTTTTATAGTAACTAGCTTTTTTTTTCAAACATTATTTTAATACAAAAATAAATTTTTTCAATATTGAATTTTAAAATGAAGTAAAAATTATTGCCCCATAATTACACGTTGTACTATATAGTCTAATACTGAGCAACAATATAGTTAATACAAACAAAAAGGTTTTGCATACTTCATTTAAAAAGTATTATTCTATTATTAAAAGAGTTGATTTCTTTCCAAACATTAGAATAGTTTCAGCATTTACAACTTTTGATATTAAATTTTTCTAGATTTAGACAAACCAGTGAGAAAAGATATATTTGGGTATAATGTTAGCATATTTTATAAGATTGACCATACATAATTATTATTGCTAATTGCATAAAATATTTATTTATTGATAGAAACCAAGGTGTAGATAATTTAAAACATAACTAAATTATGTTTTTTTTGTCTTAACAACCTGCAGTTGTTATAATAAAGCGTAATTATATGCCAAATAGACTAAAAATTTAAGATACCAACTTAAAGCACCTTATATTTTAATGAAATTTGGCGGGTTAGTTTATATTTATGAAAAAAGCATATCCTGAAAATTTCAACATCAAATCTTTTAGGTTTTACTCGTATTTAAAGTTTCTAATCTAAAAATAATAATAAAAAACTTAGTAGTAGTAGCAGTAGAAACATAGTAGAAGTAGAAAAAACATGCTTAGTTCATACATATAACGCTCTATTTTTAAAACATAAAAATATAAATTTATGCATAATAGTAATCAGAACAAACTAAAGAATTACAAATCTAAAAAGTTGATTTTTGATGGGTCAGAATACAAAATCAGCAATTTAAGAAGTATAACAAATCTTTTTTTTTAGTTTCTTTATATGGTAAGCTTGCTAGTTTTTGTATAGTAAGCTTGCTAGTTTTTGTATAGTAAGCTTGCTAGTCTTTAGAAACTGGTAAGAATATTTCATTAATTATTAAGTCCTAATAGCTTTAGTTTAAACTTGAAAGTAATTGTCTTTTTTTTCAAAACTGCCAAAAAACCAAGGATCAACACAGTTTTTAATAATGACATTTTAATTAAAAAAACAACAACAAACAAACAACTAATTTAATAGAATTAGTAACATTGATTTCAGAAGAAATGTAGGAAATTTGGCTCAATTGGAAATTAAATTGAATTGATCATTGAAATGAGCGCAAAATTCAATCAAAACATTAAAATCGGCACAAAATTTGATCAAAATATTGAAATTAGCACAAAATTCAATCAAAACAACGAAAATAGAATTATTAACATACTTTAGTTTGTATTATATATTGTAAAAAAAAAATATATATATATATATATATGTAAAAATTATTTTATAATAATTAATAATTTATTTAAGCTTTAAATTAAGTTTAATGTCACTGTATACTAAGTTCGTTCACTAAGTTTTAAACACTTTGACATTAAGTGTGATCTAAAAACACTTTAAATGTGTGTTTTGCTGCATGGTTGGTTTTTTTTTTAATTATATGAGCAGAAAAATAACAAATAATAAAAATCTGGTAAAGTGTTAGTTTAATGAGCAAGAGATAGATAGTAGGGTTTATCAAAATATTAGAGACTTTGTTAGATTAATGATGTGTAGCACCTATTTTGACCATTTTAACCATTCAAAAAGCTATAGGTAAAGTCACATTAGATGTTCAATGTTCAAGATTAACTTTTGATATAAAGCAGCATATGTTAACATATGAAGATGACTTAAACAACCATAATTCAACCCAAAAACTCAACTAGAGTTTAAATCACCATTGCTTCCCAACAAAAAAATATATTTATAATAATATATATTATTTTTACGTAATTATTTTATTAAAGATATATTATATTAATAGTTATTTTTTTAAATTCTAAAATTTAAAAATTGTATTTTTGAGTTGTTTTTATTCCACTTTTTTTTATTAATTATACATATATGTGTGTTTGTATGTATGCGTGTATATAGATTGTCTGAGGGTTTTTTCAGGCATGATTTTAAAACTTTCTAGCAATTAGTTTTTAGTTCGCATGTTTTGGTGACTAAGTGGCAATAGCTAAGTGCATTATGTACACTGGATATTTTACCCTAGTAATTTATAATAGAAATTTATGAAAAGTCATGGAATTTCACTTTGAGTGGTCACTCTGACATTATAAACAATTATTGATTTTTATTTTTATTAGACCTATTTGTTATATATGCTTTATTATTATATTTTATATTTTAGATTCAAACTCGTATTAAAATTGGGCTTAATTCTAAAATGCCTAGTCGTTTTCCTCCTGTTGTATTTTATACTCCTAAAGAACTTGGTGGTCTTGGTATGTTATCAATGGGTCATGTACTTATTCCTCAATCTGATCTTCGGTGGTCTAAGCAAACAGATGTTGGGATTACTCATTTCAGATCTGGTAATTTCTATCAAATGGTTTACTAATTTTCTTATTTACTTTCATTTTTTTATTATAATTTTTATTGTTTAAAGGAATGAGTCATGATGAAGACCAAGTTATTCCAAATTTGTATCGCTATGTGCAACCTTGGGAGAGTGAGTTTATTGATTCACAGCGTGTCTGGGCAGAGTATGCACTAAAAAGACAAGAAGCCAATGCACAAAATCGAAGATTGACTCTAGAAGATTTAGAAGATTCTTGGGATAGAGGAATACCTCGTATCAATACTCTATTTCAAAAAGATCGACATACCCTTGCTTATGATAAAGGCTGGAGAGTGAGAACTGACTTTAAGCAATACCAGGTCACAACATTAGCTTTTTCTTTTATTGATCAATAAAATAATAAACTTATTTTGAAAGACTTAATTTATTAGGTTTATGCAAATATATCTTAACTTTTATTTATGTTGTTAGGTTTTAAAGCAAAACCCTTTCTGGTGGACACATCAGCGTCATGATGGAAAACTATGGAATCTAAATAATTATCGAACAGATATGATACAAGCCCTGGGTGGTGTTGAAGGAATTTTAGAACACACTCTATTTAAAGGAACTTATTTTCCAACCTGGGAGGGTTTATTTTGGGAAAAAGCTAGTGGTTTTGAGGAGTCTATGAAATATAAAAAGTTAACTAATGCACAGCGATCTGGTTTAAATCAAATCCCCAATCGTCGTTTTACATTATGGTGGTCACCTACTATCAACAGAGCTAACGTGTGTTATAAAATATTTTATAAATAATTTCAAAATTTAGTCCTTTATGACAATGTAAAAGGTTTGCATTACTATTTTATTATAATTTGTTCTCTTTTTTTAGGTCTATGTTGGTTTTCAAGTACAGCTTGACTTGACTGGTATATTTATGCATGGTAAAATACCTACTTTAAAAATTTCTCTTATTCAAATATTTCGAGCTCATTTATGGCAAAAAGTCCATGAAAGTATTGTTATGGATCTTTGTCAGGTATTACTTAATTTGATTATTTTCATTTAATTTTTGAATGTTGTTTGAATTTAAAATTAGTAACAATTAAAAAATTTTTTTTTAAGTTCTACCTTTAAATTCAAGTTTAAATTCAGTGTTAAATATTTTTATTTGATTATATATTAAAAATTGGCCAAGAAAAAACAGCCAGAAAATTTTTTTTTTAAATTATCAAAGTGAGTTGGACAAATAATATTTAGGTATTTGATCAAGAATTGGATGCACTTGAAATTGAAACAGTTCAAAAAGAAACTATTCACCCGCGTAAATCATATAAAATGAACAGTTCTTGTGCAGATATTCTGTTATTTGCTGCTTATAAATGGAATGTTTCAAAACCATCTTTACTTGCTGATTCTAAGTATGCAAATGATGTTTCTTAAAATGTTTAGTATTATGTTTATACAGTATTTCAGTAATGTAGTTAGATATTTATTATTTCATTAGAGACACTATGGATAACACGACAACTCAAAAATACTGGATTGATGTTCAGCTACGTTGGGGAGACTATGATTCACATGATGTTGAAAGATACACTCGTGCAAAGTTTCTTGATTACACTACTGATAATATGAGTATATATCCATCACCTACTGGTGTGCTGATAGGTGTTGATCTTGCTTATAATCTCCATAGGTTTGCTTATTTAGCATCTTTCAGGCTTGGCTAGGAAGGTGTGCGATTTCACGGCATATGACTTAACTAAAACTAAAATCAAAAAAATAAAATTTAAATTAAGCTAAAATAAATAATAAACTATAACGATAAGATTATTTAAATTACGTTTGAATTAAATAGCTTTAAATCGTTTATCTTTATTAATGTTTTTATAATATAATGTTATGCTAAACCAATTTAAATAAAGTAACAACTTTTATTAAAAAAAAACTCCTTAATCTAACGAAATATGCACATTTAAAAGTTAAAAAAAAGATGCTTAACAATTTTTTATAGTAACGTAAACAAAAGAAAAAATAATTAAATAATTTCTTTATAAAGTTGAAAAATTTTTTTATTTAAAGTCATTTATAATAAAAAATACATACTTAAATAACTATAATATATATATATATATATATATATATATATATATATATATATATATATATATATATATATATATATATATGTATATATATATATATATACATGTATATATATATATATATACATGTATATATATATATGTGTGTATATATATATTTATATATAAAATTTATATACATATTTATATTTAAAATATATATGATAATATATATATATAAATTATCATATATATTTATTAATAATTTATATAAAATGACTATAAAAAATTTACATAATATTATAAATCCTTTATATAAAAAATCATTAGCAAAGATTTGTTACTTTATTTAAATGCATTTTAATAATATAAAGATATAAGTTAAGATCCAAGTAATTCAAACGGCTTTCAAAAAAGTTTGTTTTTTTTCTTCACAACAAAACTTTTCTTCTTTTCGAGTGTATTAACTTCAATGATTCTTATATAAAGTTTATTTAAGAGACAATCGTTTTTTAAAATTGTTGCTTATAAATTTTTCTTTATTTTTTTTCTATATTCTTTTAATAATATTTATTATAATTCTTTTTATTATGTAAGAATTTTTTTTCAGAATAAAACTTATATAAATAATAATATAAATATTTATACAACTTTCTTTGATACTTTAATTAAATCATTAGTTACTTCATTTATAAGCGTTTTGCTAATATAAAAACGATAGTAAAGATTAATGTGTCGAAGTTATCTATTTTTAACGTAATTAAAAACCATTTATTTCAGCGCATTTTTAAGATGTTAAAAACTGTGGTCAAATCTTCACAAGTATTATTTGCGTGGTCATTTATCGTGTGAAATTGCGCTCCTTCCTGGTCAAACCTGATCTTTAAATATTTTTTTTTATTCAAAAAATTTTTTGGTAGAAAAAAGTGAGAACATTTGAATTGACTTTTTTGTAGAAAATTTATTAGTGTTTTTGTTAACTTTTTATCAGTGTTTTTGTTAACTTTTTTATCTGATTTATCAGTGTTTTTGTTAACTTTTTTAATAATTTGTTTTAGTGCATTTGGTAACTGGGTTCCAGGAATGAAGCCATTGATTCAGCAAGCTATGGCTAAAATAATGAAAGCCAATCCTGCTTTGTATGTACTTCGTGAGCGTGTTCGGAAAGCTCTACAGCTATACTCAAGTGAGCCAACAGAGCCATACCTGTCTTCTCAAAATTATGGTGAACTTTTTTCAAATCAAATTATATGGTTTGTTGATGATACTAATGTGTATCGGGTCACCATTCACAAAACATTTGAAGGTTTGATGTTAATTTATTATAATTATTTTCTTTAATAAATATTTGTTAAAGAAAAGCAAATTTTAATTTTTCCTTTTTTCGGAAAAAAATTCATTAAAAGTTTTATTAGAAAGTTATTAAAAAAATAAAAATTAATTTGATAGGTAACTTAACTACAAAACCCATTAATGGTGCAATATTCATTTTTAATCCAAGAACAGGACAACTTTTTCTAAAAATTATTCATACTTCAGTATGGGCAGGGCAGAAACGTCTTGGTCAGGTAAATTTTTAAGGAGAATATTTTTCATTATAGTTTTTTATTATGTAATCTTTATATATTTAATTGGCATAAATATCTATTGATTAGTTAGCCAAATGGAAAACTGCTGAAGAGGTTGCAGCCTTAATTAGATCATTGCCAGTCGAAGAACAGCCCAAGCAAATTATTGTTACAAGAAAAGGAATGTTGGATCCTTTAGAGGTTTTTGAATATATTAATTAAACAAATCAGAGTTTTATGAAAGAATTTATAATAAAAGAATTAGTTGATTTAAAAAAATGCTCAAATTAAAAAAATAATCTGTTTGTGTGCTTCGGGCACATCAATACAAATTAAAATATAAAATTAAATTTACACCAGCCAGAATAGCTAAATCATCTGAGTAGTCAGGGGCTATTCTAGGAAAAAGATTTGTGCGGTGGAACTTCCTCTCCCCCTGTCCCGGTAAAATTTAGCAGAAATATTACCAAAATTCAGCGTTTTTTTGCAAAAAAAAAAAAAAAAGTGCCGAAAAAAAGGTCCTCAGTTTTTAATTTGGGCGGCACTCAAATGTTGACGTTATCAAAAACACCCTGGTAGTGTACATCCTTATAAACAACTTGGTACTTGTAGTAATTAAATATTTTTTTTAACATTGTTGTTTTACATTTTTACAGTAAGCAATTTTTGTTGAAAAAAGCTTATAAAAGCATTTATTTTCACCTTATTAACAGTACACATGTAAATTTATTTTTTAAAAACATTAGTGTTTAGGTACTACTTTTCAACTATTTGAAAAGTGACCTAGTTTAGTAATTGTTTAAAAAGTTGTAAAACATTAATAAATTTTGTTTAAAATATTTTGTTTTTTAGTTTTATTTGTTATAAAAAGTCTTCTTTTAATAGGTACATCTGTTGGATTTTCCAAATATTGTCATTAAAGGCAGTGAACTTCAATTACCATTCCAAGCTTGTCTTAAAGTAAGATTCATTTTGTATTTGTATGTTATACTCATAAGATTTCAATTGTTTCCTCCCTAAAGTGTAAAAATCTCCCTAAAGTGTGGAGCCATCTAATTAGGTTTGTCAATAAAATAAATTTTGAATACTTTTCAGGTAGAGAAACTTGGTGATCTGATCTTAAAAGCAACTGAACCGCAAATGGTTTTATTTAATTTGTATGATGATTGGCTAAAGACAATATCTTCATATACTGCGTTTTCCAGATTAATCTTGATTCTTCGAGCTTTGCATGTAAATACTGATCGAACAAAAGTTATTCTTAAACCAGATAAAACAACTATCACTGAACCACATCATATATGGCCTACTGTAACAGATGATGAGTGGGTTAGAATTGAGGTATGTTTTGTTAAGTTACGTTTATTAGGTTTTACTTTAAAATATGCTTTTCGTTTATCCTTTTAAACTCTGTTTAGGTACAACTTAAAGACTTAATTTTAGCTGACTATGGCAAAAAGAACAAGTAATTATTTAGCTTTTTTTTTTTTTGTTGCTCTGTAAGTTTTGTTGGTGAATGTAATGTCTGGACATTTAATATTGCAAAAGTTTTGTGGTGGTGAAAATTTCCTGTTGTAATTTTTTAATTTGTTTAAAATGGTATGCCATAATAACTTGATTTAATTCTGCTGTCATTAGTTTGTATACACACACAAACACACAAGTTTGTTTATACTTTTATCACTGTGTTTATTTTCTTTTGGTGAAAAGTGTTAATTTATCTCTTCTAAAAACTTATTAGCGTCAATGTTGCTTCATTAACACAGTCAGAAATTCGTGATATCATTTTGGGTATGGAAATATCTGCACCATCTCAACAAAGACAACAGATTGCTGAAATTGAAAAGCAAACTAAAGATCAGTCTCAGCTTACTGCAACAACAACAAAAACAACAAATATACATGGTGATGAAATAATTGTTTCGACAACTAGCAATTATGAAAGATCAACATTCTCTTCCAAAACAGAATGGAGAGTTCGTGCTATTTCAGCTACTAATTTACATTTGAGAACCAATCACATCTATGTTTCATCTGATGATATAAAGGAAACTGGCTTTACTTATATTTTACCGAAGAATGTTCTCAAAAAATTTATTGTCATATCAGATCTTCGTACTCAAGTAAGCTTTTGTTTTAATTTTATTTTCTTACTATTATTATTTATTAATTCTATTTTTTTATTGTTAATGTATTTTTTTATTTTATTGTATGTGTTAAGATTGCTGGTTACATGTATGGAGTTAGTCCTACTGATAACCCTCAAGTAAAAGAGATTCGCTGTATTGTGCTTGTACCACAGTGGGGTACTCATCAAACTGTTCATTT
Source organism: Hydra vulgaris (assembly GCF_038396675.1). Lineage (NCBI taxonomy): Eukaryota > Metazoa > Cnidaria > Hydrozoa > Anthoathecata > Hydridae > Hydra > Hydra vulgaris. The sequence goes on from NC_088929.1 coordinate 10,750,365, forward strand.
GCCTCAATCTTTACCTCAACACGACTTTTTAAAGGTATTTTTTGGTTAATTTAGGCTAGATATAAAATCTGTGTAAATCGTTTTTTTTAGATAGTAAGTTAGTAAAAGGGTTTACAATGTACTCTTGTTATTGTATCTTTGACTTGTGTAGTGCAAAGGCTCAATGTTAAGTTTATTTTTTAAATGTCTTTTCATCTGTTGATGCTATTGCCTACAGTTTTTAAACGCTATAAAACACATTCCAAGCTTCTGATTGACTGCAATTTACATAAATAAAAAATAACACATATTGACTTCTAGGTTCAACAACTATGCTGCACATTTTTTTTGTTAATTTTGTTTCTTTCTTTCAATCCAAGGATAAATCTTTCTGGACATAATTGATGTTTACAACTTTAGCAGTTGAATTTTATATTAACCATATAACTTGGATTAATTGAGTTTATTTAAACTGATTGAATTGATTGAATTTATTATGACAACATACTAAAGTTGGTATAGACAACAGTGTTAATAAATACATTGGCTGAGGATTTGGTTTTAGCAAGCATCCACAGTTTTATATTTTTGTTATTTTTTGTTCTATTTTTTCCCTCCTCAAATTATTTTGTATTTAAGCGCTGCACTTTCATTATATATAAAAATTTTAATTTTATACAAAAAAAAACTTTAATATAAAAAAACTTTAGTAAAAATGTTTTAATGGCTTCTCTTCTTTCCAGTTTTTTTTTATAAATTTTTTATTTTGCTTTCTCTAAGTCTTTATTATTTTTTTTATTATCTGAAGTTATGAATAACCAATTCTTGGCAAAAATATAAAAAATTGCGTTTCAATTATTCAATGCATTGACTAAGCAAGAAGAGAGAAGTGTATAAATGTACAACAAAAACTTTTTTAGTTATAAGTTTTTATTCCTCAAATCTATCATTCGGAAAGTTTAAAAATTAAATATTTTATGATAAAATAAAGTTACAAATTTTTTTGCAATGGGAATAGAGTAAAGTTTAGCAAACTTTCTTTCCCAATTAAATCTCTGTCATGTAATCTTCTCTATAGTATGACCGATAACTTTTTTATGAATTTTTTAAAGAATTTTAAAACTATACTTTCTTTACAACTTTTTACAGGAAATGGAACCTCTTGGATGGATACACACCCAGCCCAATGAGTTGCCTCAATTATCACCTCAAGATGTTACCACCCATGCTAAAATTATGGCTGATAATCCAAGTTGGGATGGCGAGAAAACAATTATTATTACATGCAGGTTTGTAAATTTCTATTTTAGCAATATTTGTAAGTTGTCAAATTTTTTTTATCAAGTTTTAATAATGTATATTTTAAAATTTTTTTTTAAATCTGAATTTAACTAGCTTTACGCCTGGATCGTGTTCTTTGACTGCCTATAAATTGACGCCGTCTGGATTTGAATGGGGCCGTAATAACAAAGACACGGGTAACAATCCTAGAGGTTATTTGCCTTCACATTATGAAAAGGTACAGATGTTGTTATCAGATCGATTTTTGGGCTTTTTTATGGTGCCATCACAGGGACCTTGGAACTACAATTTTATGGGTAAATTTATTGTTTGCTTTACAAATAAGTTTTATATTGAAGTTTATAGTGTTACTAAAAGTGTCTTAATAATTTAGGCGTCAGGCATTCTGGAAACATGCGTTACGAGCTTCAACTTTCAAATCCAAAAGAGTTCTATCATGAAGTACATCGTCCCTCACATTTCCTTAACTTCAGTAACATTGATGAAACCGAACAATCAGCAGATCGAGAAGACGCTTTTGCTTAAGTAAATTGTTTTTCAAATGAAGAAATAGTAATGCTTATTAACAGAATTTTTTTTTCTGGTAAATTAGAAAAAGTGTTCTTAAAAAAAAAGTTCATCGATAGTCTTCAATTAGTCATGGTACCCTTTTTTGAGAAGCGTGGTTCCGATGAACGCGATATTTGACAAAGAATGCACAGTAATTACTGACATGTTTTGGAATTGTTATTATTGAAATAAAAATAATAATGGAAATATAAAAAACTATTGATTATATTAGTTTTTTTTGTTGTTGTTATTAAAGGTTTTTTAATTTGTTTAATATATTCATTGATCTGAGTATAAGCTATATATTTTACTTTTACAGCTATATGCTTTAATCCATCAATCTTTATGTGTAAGCTATGCATCTTGAGTTTCTTTTTATATCATCAAATTCATTAATTTATTTTGTATATTGAAGCAAAAGAATTTTTTTTAAATATATATTTAGCTTTTAAATTCTCATTTTTGCTGTCGAATTTGAAATCATTAAATCAAAAAAAAAAAAAGAAATAATTGTATAATTGTTGTATTTTATTTTATTTATTGTTGTATTTAATTTTATTCGTTTTAGAAACATTGGTGCAAGTATTTATGTTTCAAATTATATATTTTTTAATTTGCAATATATTATTAGATATTTTAACATACAAATATGAATGCATAAGCATATGTTAACATGTATTTTTATGTATGTTTGCTTATATCTACAATATAAATACAGATGTTTGTATTAATTTTAGGGGAATGTCATTTATTGTGCGTTCTTCTCAGAGTTTTCTGACTAATGCAAGAGTGTGGTACTTGATTGATGCTCGAGATCAAATGAATGGGAAGCTTGCTGGCTATATAACCCAAATATTATTAGGAAAACACAAACCAATATACCATCCATGCAGTGATCTTGGAGATCATGTTGTTGTTACGAATTGTAAGCATATATATATGAAAGGACATCGCGTTTGGGAAAGTAAAATTTATCGTCATCATACTGGATATCCTGGTGGATTAAAAGAAATACAGGCTAAAGAAGTCTTTAAAAATGACCCTTGTCAAATTTTATGGAGGGCGGTGCGCGGAATGATGCCTAAAACTCGATCTAGAAACTTACAAATGAAACGGTTGCACTTGTTCGAAGATGATCAACATCCATTTGCTACAAACATATATGCCAAGTTAAAAGCGCCTCACCCTATGCCAAGAAGATTAGATGAATATACAGCAGATGAAATAAATAATTATCCAAGATTGTTTTAGTTGCTTTAGGTTTCTGTATATAACTTTATGTTTTTATTTATTATACTTTTTTACGAATGATTAATGCTAATAGCGTTATTTGTATTTTTTTAAAGAACTTTTGCCTGATTTTCTTTCTCCAGTTTAAAAGGTATGAAATATATTACAAATTTAATATATTATATATTTTAAGTTTAAAAGATCATTTTAAATTGCGTTGTAATTTACTAATTGATTGTTTAATTGTGTTAATTAATTAATAATAAATTACTAATTATGTTGAATAAGTAAACTTAAAGTTCTAAATTACTATAAAGTACAAAAAAAATTTTTTTTAAAGTTTTGCAACAAAACTATGAGAAAATCCATATATTTTTGCGCGTTCCCTTTGTGAAAGGCTTGGGTTATTCTTAAAACTGTTAACCAGTTTTCTAACTAGTTTTATATCTTTTAAACCTTCCTTTCTTCCACCACCAGATTTGCGTTTGATCGATTTTGTCTGAGAAAAACGTTGAATAACAGGACTAATGGTGTATGGATGTATTTGCAACGATTTTGCTATCGACTTTTAGCTACTATTAAGATTTTGTAAAATATTTGTGCATAATTTTTTCTCTTACGTCTTCTTTTGTCATTTTTAAAACTAAATACAAAAACTAGCATACTTTTTTGAAACCACAACACGATGTAAACATAATACAAAAATAATTAAAAAAATTTTAATACAACCACTGAAAAAAAAATGACGTGCTCATTCTTTCGCATTTTTTTCGTGTACACGCTTTACTTAAACATTTGTTTTCTAAGTAATTTAATGATAATCTTTTGTCGATCAATTTGGCTTGTAATGCATTGCAGTCTTACAATCAAATCATCAAGTGAGAGTGTCTGTAAACACTGACTTGTTCAAGTTTAATGGTATACACCAAAACGATGGTATTAATTTAAAATTTTATAATTATACTTATTCTCGTGTAATGAAGTATTTCAGATTCTCTTGCTTCCTCATTAAAGAGAGGATTGAAACAAGGAGTTTTTTTCTTAAAAATGTTTTTGATTTCTTTATTTTTAGACTATATATGTATATGTCAGTGACACTTAAATGTATTGGTGTAACCTATGGTTTCAACAAAAGCAACAAATAAAGTTCAACATTTGTTGGTCACAATATCAGATAATGAACTCAAATGATATCAAACTATGAATCGTTCTTGGTAGCGTTAAAAGAGTTTGACGTCGACTCAAAAAAAAAGTAAAGCAACATATTGTCAGTTGGATTTAGCTTGACTTTGAATTCTATCTTTTCTTGTGTTAAAAAGAATTCGTCTTTGTCACTTCACTAAACACAATACTCTTGTACTTAACTTCTTGACTAATAATATAAGAACATTCGCAGTGAGTATCGTTAAGGTGGTACCCCTAGAAGAAAGCTATTTTTTTGTATAGTAATAGCAAATTGTTTTAACATCAATTTTTCAATACTAGAAATAAGTACAAATTTTTAAAGTATAATTTTACATCAAAATGGCCATTTTTTCAAAGCTGAGTCAGTATTTTTTTTTACAGTTTCATGAGCAAAATTAGGAGAAACTTAGGGCGCAATAATTTTAAAATAACTAATGCATATATTATGAAATTTAGTATATTGATATATTACGTGTATGTAAAGGGAATGAGCGAAAAAATTAATCTATAGACGGGCATAAAAACTCGTAATGGCGGTCGCACTTTTTAAACCCTCTACCTAACCCTCTAAAAAACGCACTTTTTAAACCCTCTATCCAAATAAAAAATTAAAATAAATGAAATAAAATAAAGTCGTTAATTTCTTTCCGCTTAGTTTCTAGGTATTTGTTTGAGGAATGTTTCCAAAATACTTCAAGTCATAAAGTTTAATTTTTGTGAAGATATGAGATTTGAAAAACTTAAAACAGCATAAAAATCATATTTCGCAAAAAAAGCAATTTAAAAACTTGAATACAAAGTAAAACAATGCAAACTTTTCTGAAACCCAAATTTTTCATCTTTATACTTCAAAAAACCCCTCAAATAATATATCATTGGAAAGAGTATAGAATGACATTTAAAAAGTATATATATACACAATTTTGATTTTTTTTTGTTCTGCTTTTCTTTCTTTCTAGGGGAACAGATAGTTAACGATACTCACACTATGGGTGAAATGCAAGAAGCAAACTTGAGTAAAGTTTGACTTAAACTTTGAAGTCTGACATTGTTAAATCAGACTTCAAATAAAAAGCGTGAGCAAATGCGTAACGAAACGAAACTCAAAAATTTCAAGATCGTGCTTAAAAAAGTTAAAAAGAGTTAAATTGAAGGCGGATTCTGAAAAAAACACTCTGCGACCAATAACGGCAAAGTATTTTCGAAGCATATTACATACCAAACTTTGGGCAATTTTGCGCAAAAATTTGAATTTTTTTGTTTTGCACTTCTTTTTTGCTCGAAAAAAAAATTGGCTTAAATCTTCTCTGATTTTTACAAAAATTTGCTCAAAATGTTCTGGTCTAAAACTGTTATAATTAAATTTTTTTATTTAATAATTTAAAAAGCATTTTTCATGGTTGTCTAAATTATATCCTAAGTTAACCGGGGTTTCGGCTAACTTTGCGCAGCCTTATAAAATTTGAAAAAACTTTACCGTTTATATGGATTTTGCTATTTAAACTCTTTTTATTATATTGTTTAAAGGAAATTCTAGCGACAATTTAAAGACGAATAAAAATAAATAAAATCAGATTTACTATGTTTTGATAATAAAGAATTTAACACAATAAAAGATACACAAGCCATATTAATGACCTTTTTTTACCAAGCATTTTTATTAGCTTGGGTTATCAGTCAATTTGTTTCATCGTAATTATATATGTTACCAGGAGATACATTTGAACACTTTTGAATAATAGCTGAATATAATCTTTTTAAATTTCTTCATTAACCATTGCTCGAGATTTTTTTATGCATGACATAAAATTGTTTTAAGTTGTCTTTATAAAAATGTGTTAACTTAATCAAGCTCAGAAAAGACTTTAGACTCTTATTTTTTTCCTGATCTAATTAGATAATTATTCATAATATGATGTAAGTCTTCTTTACCGATCGGAAACTCAAAATTACTCAATTGAATGGTAGATTTCACAGAAAATCTTAATTATAGAAAAGAAGTATGGTTTACCAGGTTTTAATTTGTATTTTCCTTTCAAATTACAATAAATTGTTCTTCGATTAACGCCATATTCAGTAGCAGCTTGCTTTCGTGTCAGCTTTTTACATTTTACCACTTCAAGACATATGGATAGACAAGAATTAGGTCATCACTAGTATAGCCATTATATTTTCCGGCTTTGTAACAACTTGAAATCTGGAAAAAACATGAGTGCTATTTTTATTTAACAAAAAAATTAATGAAAACATTTAAAATACATTTAATAACCTTGCTTATATAAACAAATTGTACTTTACGTAACCTAAACATGGAAACTAACAATTTTACTTACTCTCTCAAAAATATCCCGATCCCAGACAAAAAAAGTTATACTATTTCTTTAATAGACAAAGTAGAACACTTTATTAAAAAAATTCGTTGGAAAGCCTATTTTTTCGTAGAATCTGAAAAAGATGAAAACCCTTTAATTGAAAAAAAACAGATTAAAAGTTATGGATTCAAAACAAAAAACGCCCCACCATTTATTTCTGACCAGGAAAATTTTGAAAATGATTTATTACACTTAATTAAAACTATAAAATTTCAAAACATAAATAATGAATTCCAGAAAGAATTAAAACTAGACATTTATAATATAAAATTGAACCCTAATATTTTAGTTTTTGCTGACAAAACAAGCAACATTCACCAAATTACCCCAGAAACTCATCAAAAAATACTGCGCGATAATATTTCTAATAATTATAAAAAAGCACCAAAAAACTTGGAAAACGCCATTAATTTAGATGCTCAAAACATTGTCAAAAAAAATAATTTAGATGCGAGAATTGAATCAGTTGCACCAGCGCAAGCGTTTGTTTCACTTAAAGATCACAAACCAAATTTTCAAAATAAACTCCTAGGCTGTAAGTATCTTCAAAAAGTGAACTAGGGCACGTTAGTAAAATAAAACTAGACAAAATTAATAACTATATTCGGAAAAAATTAGGTTTACATCAGTGGAAAAATACCACTGATGTTATAGATTGGTTTTCTAAAATTAATAATAAAAATGAATGCATATTTATACAGTTTGACATTATTGATTTTTACCCCTCAATTACAGCAGAAATTTTAGATAAAACAATAGAATTTGGAAAATCCCATTTAGAAATTATTGAAGACACTATCCGTATAATTAAGCACTGCATAAAAACTTTACTCTATTTTAATAAGGAAACGTGGAAGAAAAAAACCACGCACGAATGCTTTGATGTAACAATGGTAAGTTACGACGGAGCAGAAATTTGCGAATTTGTAGGTTTATATACTTTAAATACCCTAGCTAAAATAATCCAAATTAATCAATTAGGTCTTTATCTCGACGACGGTTTTATAATAATGCATAAAAAATCAGGGCCACAACTCGATAAAACTAGAAAAGATATTATAAAAGTTTTTAAAAACATTAGCTTCCAAATTGAAATAACCTTAAATTTAAAAATAGTGAATTATCTTGATGTCACATTTAACCTCTCAGAAAGTTCCTATAAGCCCTACAAAAAGCCTAATGACGAATTATTTTATACTAATGTGAATTCGAACCAACCCTCTCAAATTCTAAAACAAATTCCAATTTCAATTAACAATAGTTATTTATTAATCATAATAATTAATAATCAATTCATTTCAACAAATGGAGGGATTCTGGTTTTTTAAAAGATTTAAACTCCGTAACTTTCAATCGTTACTTAATGGCTCGTAAAAGCTTTCGCAAAGCCGTCAAGTTGGCTCAAAATAATAAAATTAGCGCACAGTATACTAAAATTGAAAAGTTAAAAAATATTAGACCTAAAAACTTTTGGAATGCTTTTAGATATTTAAACAAAGACATAAATTCTAGATTATTTACCATAAATAATAAAAAAGACAAAGAATCCATTACTTCAGAATTTGCAAACCACTTCGAAAAAGTACTGAATACTTCAAAAATAACACATCGTAATGGAAATCATCGGAGAATTCCCCCGTGTACAAAACATGATGATGTTATAATAACTGAAGAAAATATAATTAGGGCTATTTCGAACCTAAAATTTAAAAAATCTCCTGACTCTTTCGGTATCTCAGCAGAACATTTGAAATACGCAAATTGTGATACTTTAACAAAATGGCTCATCAAATTTTTTAATTATTCCATTAATTATGGATGGACACCATTATCAATGTCGACGTCTATTATTGTACCCCTTGTTAAATCGTATAAAAAATCTTTAGATAGCCCGAACAATTATCGCGGTATTAGCATTATACCAATTTTTACAAAGGTTCTAGAATACCTAATCCTTATTATATGTCCGGATATTAGAGATACTCACCCCCTACAATTTGGATTCAAAGCTAACTGTTCAGCGCTACATGCTGAATTTCTAATTAGCGAAACAATTAAACATTACAATAGCAACAATTCACCTGTATACCTATGCTCTTTAGATGTAGAAAAAGCTTTTGGTAGCTGCAACTGGAATATCCTATTTGATAAATTATATTTCGATAAAAAATTACCACTCTGTATAGTTAACACTATCTCTTCGTTATATAACAATAGTAGTGCAACAGTCTCATATCAAGGTTGTAAATTAAACTCCTTTCTTCTAAAGCAAGGAGTAAGACAAGGATCGATTCTTTCACCTCACCTATATAATATTTACACTGAAAGTCTTCTTGAAACTATTACAAATCAAGGTATTGTTGGCACATCGATATATGGTAACTTCACTGGTGTGGTGGCATATGCGGATGATATCATACTTTTAAGCTCTCTACCCTCTCTGGTCTCAAAAAGCTGATAAAAACATGCAATATTTACAGTAATTTAAACTGTATTAAAATAAATGCCGAAAAAACTGAATTCTTGATTTCAGGTAAAGCACAAATACAAACCAATACGATAACGATATCTAGTAATAAAATAAATCTTCAGAATAAACTTAGACATCTGGGATTCACATGGGATACTAAACATTCAACTTTTGCTTCACTCAATAATACAAATGTTGATGAAAAAATTTCAAACTTTAGAGCTGTTGTTCAAACTCTTATTCAATCTGGAATCCGGTTTGCCCACCCAAGTTCTATTTCTTATATATATAAATTATTGGCAGTCCCTACCTTAACTTATGGTATGGAGATATGTGAAAATAATTCTGATTTGATGAAAAAGCTAGATGTAATTGGAAGGAGTGCACTAAAATCGCTTTTAAATGTTTCAAAACACAGTAAGAACTATACAAATTCGCTATTTAAAATCCAGGAAATTTCAAAAAGTATTCAACAAAATAAATTAAACTTGTTTCTTCGTCTTCTTAATAATAAAACAACTTCAGACATTATCTTTTCACAACTGAAACACCCCTTATTTAAACATTCGTTTGTTGGCGATATTCAGGACCTATGCCGTTTTCGGATGCTAAATTTTCAAAACTTAATTCAAAATAAAAAGAAGATAAAAATAGCACTTTCTAAAAGTGAAATTCCCTCCGAAGTTGAACAAACTTTGAAACATGCAATAGAGTGCTGGAATGCAAAAGAGCAAAGAGGAATTTTTAAACAAATTCTGGAAGAAAAAATTCTTAAGTGAAAATCACGAGAAATAACTTTCTTATTTTTCTTTTTTACCTTGTAAATTACATTGGGTGTTAAATAAAAGAAATAATAAAAAATAATAGGCTAAACCAAAACTCTTCTAATGAAAATATTTTTAACTCCTCTAAACGCGTTTATGAAGACGCGCTTAAAAAAAAGTGGCTTTCAAAATTTCGAGCTAAAATTTGAAAAGAAAATTGCAAAAAAGATTGATAGAAATAGAAACATAATTTGGTTCAACCCCCTTGGTACAGCAAAAATGTTTCAACAAATATAGGTAAAATTTTTCTAAAATTAGTAGACAAACATTTTCCTCCCTCTAATAAATTATTATTATTATTATTATTTTTTTATTATTTATTTATTTTGCCGTTACAAAAAAGAAATTACAATAAAAGAAAAATCCTGGCCGGAGCAAGAAGAAGACAGGTTGTCTTATCACCGAGCCCCGTCACACAAAAATTTACATGCACAATAAATGATAAAAGACAAAAAGACAGTATAAATACAAAAACAAAAACAAATCAAATACTTCAGCAATAAAATAATTTGTTGCTAACAATCTTCCAGCAGAATAATTTTAAAAATAAAAAAGTAAAAACGACAGAAAATCATGAAAGTTATAAAAACACAAAAAAAAAATGCGTTGTTTAATTAAAAAAACAGAAGCAATATATGTAAACATAAGTATTTGGGCTGATTATTTAATATCAAAAATATGAACGAAAAAGACAATTTTATTTTCGTTATCTTTTATACTAATGGTTAGAAACCATTTTAATAAAAGCTAAAGAAAGTGATAAAGATTTAATTTATTTTCAAGCGATTCAGTCCAAACCTTTAAATTGTTTTCAAAAAAGGTATTTAAAACCTAATATATCGAATTTCATGTTCATTAAATACCGTTTTGAATCATCCTTAAAACTTTGCAAAGTGCAGTTTAAAAAGAAGTTTTGTTTTTTACTAAAGATTGGAAGAAATTTTTTCCAAACTAAAGGTCCCCGATATTGAATTTGGTACGAACTTAATTTAAGAAGGTTTATGGGAACCACAAAGTTATTCACTGAAAATTTGGTTGGATATTTATGGGAGATTTCATTAAAGTAGGATTGAAATGTTACTGGAGAAAACCCAAGTTTTGCTTTAAACATAAATAACATTACTTGATGAATATTAAGCTTATAAGTATTTAAAGCTCCAAGCTGACGTAAGAGAGGTTCGCATTGTGTTTTTCTATTTGCCCCAAATACTATCCTGCAAGCATGTTTTTGTTTACTATAAATTTTTTTGAGTTTAGTGTGATTAGTGCTACCCCAGGAAATGTTACAGTATGAAAGATAACTGTGTATAAACGAAAAGTATAAATTTTTTAAAGACTCGTTATTAAGAAAAGGTTTTGTTCGGTATAACATGGCAATATTTTTTGAGATCTTACCTTCAATATATTTAATATGAAATTTCCATGACAATTTTTCATCTAAGAGCACTCCCAGAAAGTTTGTAGTCAATTCCCTTTTAATTATTTTATTATTGATTAAAAGATTGGGTAGTTTAAGAGGAATATTCTCGGCTTTACAAGGTTTATGGAATAGGATAAATTTTGTTTTCTCTACATTTAATGATAGTCGGCTACTTATAAACCACTCGTTGATCTTATCTAATTCTTCGTTAAATATTTTAAAAAGAACAGTAATATCTTTATGAGAATAAAACAAATTAGTGTCATCTGCAAGTAAGATAGTATTTAATACTTTTGATGATAAATATAAGTCATTTATATAAAGTAAAAACAATAATGGTCCCAAAATAGAACCTTGGGGTACTCCACAAGTTATTAAGTTGTTTTTTCAGTCTTTTGTTTCTTTAAGTACAAATTGCTTTCTGTTAGTTAAGTATGATTTAAACCAAAGTATTACATAAGATTTTTAACAGAAATACCATTAAAGCAAGTTATAGTTGTACAAAAAATTTAGAAAGAATTATAAAAGGCCACAACTACGCCTTAATTAATAAAAATGAACATATAAAAGAAAAAAACACTGACTATTGCAATTGTAAACAAAAAATAGATTGCCCTCTAAATGAAAAATGCCTTTCGAAAAATGTAATTTACAAGTGCATTGTTTCCTCACAAAATAACCCTGATAAACAATATATTGGCTTAACCGAGGGGAATGGAAAAAACGTTATGCCAACCACAAACAATCGTTTAAACACAAAAAATATTCAAAAAAGACTATGCTGTCAAAATATATTTGGGATTTAAAAAAAAAAAATAAAAATTTTAATTTACAATGGTCTATTCTAAAATCTGCCCTTGCCTATAATAACATTTTCAAAAAATGTATGCTATGTTTGCGAGAAAAATTTGAAATAATTACTCATTTAAATCAGGAAAATTTATTAAATAAAAAATCTGAATTAATTTCTAAATGTAGGCACTAAGATAAATACCTTTTAAAAAATTATAAAAACAAATGACCAAATTAAATTATCCCCATTCCAAAAAAATTTATTTAATAATTACTTTCTGTAACTTCCCGCTAACCTCCCGTATATATATATATATATATATATATATATATATATATATATATATATATATATATATATATATATATATATATATATATATATATATATATATATACTGTAATTTCCCGTTATATATATATATATATATATATATATATATATATATATATACTGTAATTTCCCGTTATATATATATATATATATATATATATATATATATATATATATATATATATATATATATATATATATATATATATATATATATATATATATATATATATATTGAAAAGAATCTCCGTAAAAGATATAAAACAAGTTTATGTATAGAAGATATTTATATACTCTCAATAACATTATGTGAAAAGCAATTTCACAAAGAAATCGTTAATGTAATTATCTCAACAAAGAATGTGGACACTCTGTCCAGTGATAGATTTTCAAGTAAATCAGTAAAAGAGTTGCTACATATTTCAAAAGGAAAAAAAAAAAATTAAAGAAGAACTCATACTGTTGAAAGAAAAAATACTTATCCACACTAAAATTATTGAAAACCTTAAGATAGAAAACAGACATTCGGAATCGGATATAAGTCTCTTACAGCCGTGTCAAATATCGAAATTAGAGATCGATGGTTATTCGATTATAATAAAATTACCAACACAGATGCTAAAAAAAATCTAACTCAAAAAACACATGATAAGCCTCTTAAAAATGCTGAGTACAAACCGCGACTATTAAAAATGCTGAGTACAAACCGGGACTATTAAAAATGCTGAGTACAAACCGCGATTATTAAAAACATTCGCAAATGTAGTAGCTCAAGCTCACTCAATCACAAATCAACCACGCATCGATGAAATACCACAAATATAAACGAAAAAACCAAAATCGGTAACAAACTACGCGCATCAAACACCAACAATGACGAAAATAATTTTACTTTAGTGTGCCGAAATAGTAAATCTAATCACAAAACACAAAATCGTCCATTAGTAAAAAAACATAGAACTTCAGAGCCCTTTTTCGGAACAAAAATTTCTGAAAATAAAATAATTGCAGATGAAAGAATAATTCATAAATTTGACATTTTTGTCAGAGGGGTAAGCAATCAATTCAACTTTTTAAAAACTATTTAGAAACAGAAATAGGAATCACCCCCTTATCTGTTATATTGAATAAAGAAAATGAATACAACAGATCGTACAAAGTTTCCGTAAACAACACAGAAAAAAATATATTTAACTCTGCTTTATACAATACCGAAAAAAACGTTTATATACTAACATATTTCAAAATCTGGAAACTAACGGAAACCAGGAAGATTCTCATAGACCAAAATGGATTTAGGGATTTATAATCCAAAATGGATTTATTTTAAAGGAAGATAAACTTCCAACAACAACATTTAATTTATGTACTTTTAAGTGCCACGGTCTAAAGTCCAACATTGAGTGTACCAAATCGTTGATTCTCTCTCATGACATAACTTTTATATGTGAACACTGGTTATTGAAACTAGAACATTTTATATAAAAAATATCTATAAAAATACCCATTCTTCATTTTTCCACCACGCTTTTCCACCGGCCGTTTGGCGGAAACGCGTTTTTTATTCGGAAACATTTATTTCAAAACATTATTATTCTTTATGAAAATGATCACATCTTCGCAATAAATCTTAAAAAAATCAGACTAATATTATCATTATTAGCATTTATTTCTCATTGTCGCGCAATAATCAAACATCGCTGGAGGAATACAAAAGTCACTTAGATATAATTTCCGGTGTTATTAATAACTACGAGGGTGTTGCTGAATTTATTGTTCTTGGGGACTTTCAATCTTTTCTTCACAGAATATATGATTCATTAAAGAGAGCTAGCTCTACGAAAAATAACTACTCCGTGGTTTTATCAGATTTTATTAAGTCGAAGGAACTTGAATTAGTGGACGTAACAAAAGGCTCTGGACCTAAGATAACGTATCACCATAATACATTACCAAACGCATCTTTCATAGATCACATCGCTTTCTCAAGGTATACGTCTCTTCTGTACTCAAATTGTTTCGTAATTCTTTTTTTATCTCAAAATATTAGCGATCATTTACCAGTATCGATTGAAATTGGAATTATCGGACAATCTTCTCAAGAAAACAATCACAAAAAATCAGAAAATTACAGCATTCCAAATTATGCCTGTAATAACAATTATTTTTTACAACTATATAACAATTGCTTAAATATTAATTTTAATCGTGACAATTTTACGAATGAAAATTACGATGAAGAACTTATTAAGGTATATACTATTATTACAAAATCTGCATCTGAAGCAATTAGTCAATATTTATTCCGGAAAAAACCGTCTTTGCATTCAAAATCTTGGTGGACACCCGAGTTAAGCCGCAGTAAAAATATTCTTTCATTTTATTTTAAAAAATGGCGGGAAAATGGGTTCCTAAAAGATTTAAAATCTCAAATTTTTATTCGATACCGGATGGCTCGAAAAAATTTCCGCAATACTGTCAAAAATGCTCAAAATAAAAACCTGTACAAAGAATACATAAAAATGGAAAAGTTAAAAAATACAAATCCAAAAAATTTCTGGAATACTTTCAAAAATATAAAAAACGATGCAAGCTCGATATTGTACACCATAAATAATAAAAAAGATAAAGACTCAATCACGAAAGAATTTGCCAACAGTTTTAAAAATCGATTAAACACTAAAGCTATCACATATAGCTCTACAAATTTTGAAATTCCACCTTGTACAAAATTCGACGAGGTAATAATATCAGATGAAGATATAAAAACGGTTATTTCTTGCCTTAAATTAAACAAATCCAAGGACGCTTTTGGAATCTCAGCTGAACATTTAAAGAATGCGAGCTGTGAAGCACTAACAGAATGGCTCAGAAAATTCTTTAATTTTTCTATTAATCATGGGCAGACCCCAAAATCGATGTCTACATCAGTCATAATACCACTTGCTAAATCATATAAAAAATCCTTAATTGATCCAAATAATTACCGCGGCATTAGCATCATTTCAATCTTTACGAAACTAATGGAATATCTTATCCTACTAATCTATCCAGAAATAAAAGAAACTCATCCTCTTCAATTCGGTTTCACTAAAAATAGCTCAACCCTACACGCCGAATTTGTTATTAGTGAAACGATTAAACACTACAACAACAACAACTCGCCCGTCTATCTCTGTTCCCTTGATGCTGAAAAAGCGTTTGACAGCTGTAACTGGGACATTCTGTTTGAGCGACTCTATAATGATAAAAAACTCTCTCTATATATTGTTAATACCATATCATCATTATACTATGAAAGTAGTGCTTCTGCTTCTTATCAAGGTTGCAAATCATATCCATTTTATCTAACGCAAGGAGTGAGACAGGGATCTATTCTCTCGCCTTATTTGAATAACACTTACACTGAAAAGCTACTAGATACCTTACAAATGAAAGCATCGTAGGTACATCAATCAATGGAAACTATTCGTGTGTTGTAGCATATGCTGATGACATTATACTCCTTAGCTCCACCCTTTCTGGCCAACAAAAGCTTCTTAATACCTGTAATATGTACACACAAAAACTGTATAAAATTGAATACTGACAAAACCGAGTTCTTGCTCACCGGAAAAAAGCAAATTAAAAACTGCACAATAACTTTCAACCACCAAAAAATAAAACTTCATGATAAACTTAGTCATCTAGGTTTTACATGGGACACAAAAAGTTCACCTTTTGCCTCACTTAATAGTTTAAACATTGATCACCGAATATCTAATTTCCGGGCAGTAATCCAAAATTTAATTCAATCAGGAATTTGTTTTGCTCACCCAAACTCCAATGTCCAGCTTTATAAAACTTTGGCTGTCCCAACACTAACATATCGTCTTGAGCTTTGTGAACATAAAAAAGTATTAATGCAAAAGCTTGATATAGTTGGAATAAATGCACTTAAGTCAGTCCTCAACGTTTCAAAACATAGCAAAAATTATATTCATCCCTTATTCTTTATTGAAAATATATAATTAACTATACAAGAAAACAAGCTCAACTTATTTATTCGCCTGATGAACAATAAAATTACATTTGATATTATTAAGTCGCAGCCGGAAAACAAAACAGCCCCACAACCTTTTTTAGATAGTATCAAGGGATTGTGTAATAAACATAAACGAAATTTGGAGAAAATAATTTAAAGTAAAAAAAAAAAAAATTATTGGCTTAAAAAATTTAGTTCCTTATATATATATATATATATATATATATATATATATATATATATATATATATATATATATATATATATGTATATATATATATGTATATATATATATGTATATATGTATACGTATATATATATATATATGTATACATATATATATATATATATATATATATATATATATATATATATATATATATATATATATATATATATATATATATATATATATGTATATATATATATGTA
Source organism: Hydra vulgaris (assembly GCF_038396675.1). Taxonomy (NCBI): domain Eukaryota; kingdom Metazoa; phylum Cnidaria; class Hydrozoa; order Anthoathecata; family Hydridae; genus Hydra; species Hydra vulgaris. The sequence continues at coordinate 10,767,278 of NC_088929.1, forward strand.
TATATATATATGTATATATGTATACGTATATATATATATATATGTATACATATATATATATATATATATATATATATATATATATATATATATATATATATATATATATATATATATATATATATATGTATAGGTAGAGAACAAAATCAGAAGTAAAAAAATGGTTCACTCGAGTTAGATTTCATCTAATGTACTACGGAACTTATGACGTATCCATCATGTTTTGGTCTTTGAGATAGCTAACTTATTGGCATGGAGCAAACTCCAAACATTTATATGTTTATACTTATGTAAAATAAGGATGTTTTAAAAAGATTTGCGATTATTAGACCCTGGAAACAAAAAAAATCCCAAAATTTTTGCCCTCTTCCCCAAACGTGAGAGTAACAAGTTGATAAAATATTTTTTTTTTACTTTTCTCAACTAGACTTATATATATCGATAAATTTTAAGTTTCGTTGTATAATATCTCAGCGTTCAAAAATTACGACCATATAAAGTTTGTAATCCTCTAAATTTGAGGGGGTTACAAACTCTATATGAGTAATAAAAGTATTTGGAGTTTGCTCTATTCTTGGAAGTTATCTCAAAGGCCAAAAAGTGCTGAATCTGCCTCTGGTATAGGCTGTCGGAGAGAAAGCTGTTTCTCTAAGATTTTAAAAGCTTGTTAATTAAAGATTCTAACACTTCGTTATCAAAAAAAAATAAGATTAATTGGAAACAACTTGGAAAACAGTCTTCAGAATTTTTCAAGAATTGAATTTCAGCAGACAAGATTTAGTTAAGTATGAAACAGTTTAGAGAGTAAAAAAGAGAGATCTGGAGAACACTTTTTTTTGTGATGGGAATGTTGTCCAGACAACAGGCTGTTGAAGAATATAAGTGAAAAATAACTTTAGAAAAAGAAACAGAAATGGTTTGGATGTTTAAAAGCGGACTGACTTGTATCATTGAGGTGACAGAAAGAGTGTGATCATTTGGTTCAACACATGAGTCAGATAAAAAGTTCTTTGCATTTATTACGGTAATAATGTAAACAATTACTTTCGGCTAAATAAATCTATTTTTTAAATTTTAGTATAAGAGAGCAAAAGAAGACTGCCAAAACTGGCTTAGTTAAACTCGAATAGCATAGCAGGAGATAAAGTTCTGCAAATACTGCCACAAAATCATTTAATTCTATTTTAGCAATTCATGGGGAATATGCAATATCAAATTTTTTTTTTAATTTTTGAAAAACTTATATAAAGGTTTTCCTATAAGAACATTTATAAGATAAAACTCCTGTTACAAAAGAAACCTTTTTTAAAACAATTTCTTTCTTGCTGTTTACATATTGCATTTTACAATATCAATATTATAAGCGTATACTAAATGAGTCACTGAAAATCATATCTGAAGTAAGGTCTTCTGTAACTATCAGAAAACTTAAAGTGCAAGAAAAGCTAAAAAAAAAACAAAAGAAACATTTTAATGAAAATTTTACACAAAATATTGACAATGTTACATATTAACACACCGAATTTAATAAACATAATTTTAAAGATTACTTTATTAAAGCATTTCTATGTTTTTGAATGTTATTTTAGAAAGTAATACCTTTTTTTTTTAGATTTAGTTCTTTATTTACTTTATTAATCAAAAAGATTTTCTTCATTGATATTTTTTGATTATTTATGTTTTTTTTCTTTGATATGATAAATATTTATAAAAAGAATCGTATTACTTGTTTTGATTTCTTTTTGTTTCACCTACAAAATCTCTTGTAGTTGTTTCAAAGCCATTTTTCTCATTATGATTTTACATTTCACCGTATACCCAAAGATCATTCGGCAGAAGGGCAAAATTGCAAAGCAAAGCAAGATACAATAATGTCTATCAAATTTTTTTGTTTTGTAAAGGATTATTTAGGCAAGCAAACTTTTTTAAGTTCCACTGTCATTTGATAGTGGAATGTTGTTGTCACTGAAAAACACATTTTTTTTAAACATGAAGTTTGGGACCACTTCATGTTTTAAGTATAGTTTGAAACCAAAACTTTTTGAAAAAGTTTTGGTTTCAAACTATACTTAGTACAAAAATAGCTTAAAACTTCATGTAGAATTCCTTTTGAATGAAACAATTAAACACTATAACAATAATAAAGAATCAGTATATATCTGTAGTTTAGATGCAAATAAGGCCTTTGATACATGTAACTGGGACTTGATATTTGAAAAAACTTATTACAACAAAAGTTTACCGCCATCAGTGGTTTGCGCACTACAATTATTATAATGCTTGGATACTGCTAATATATCATACCTTGGACATAAATCAAATTATTTCCGTTTGTCTTAAAGAGTGCCAAAAGGATCCATTTCATCGCCACGTTTATACAATATTTACACTGAAAGTATATTGTATCAAATTGTTTCAGGTTGCAAAGTTGAAACAAGAGCATGGGCGCCGGCAGGATTTTTTACAAGGAGGAATGGGAGGGGGTCGGGGGGGGGGGCAAAATAAAATTCAACAGTGATATTTCAAAAACCACATAAATGCATCAATTAATCAAGTCATTTTATTAGATCAGTGGCAACAGAAAATTAAAGAAAATGTAAAAATAAAAACACAAGAATTAAATCATTGTTATTCAATACATAGAAATTGTATTCGTCTGCGCTCACTGCCAAACTTATTTACGATTTGTTCCATAAATTCAGATTTTCTGGAGCATATTTTTTCACGATGCACGCTCAGCATGCGAAGCCCAGACAAACGCTCATTTAACATGGTTGATCGTAGCCAAGTCTTCACGCGCCGCAATGTACTAAATAATCTTTCTACAGTACATGTTGTTGTTGGCAGTGTCATTAAAATGAGCAAAGCTTCACAGACTCAGTCCTTGGTAGTAAACCTGTGAATTCGTTTATTGTGTTTTGAAAAGATTGAATTGCCCAAAAATCAAACCAAATTACCCTATCGAGTTTAAAGTTATCAATTTAGTATACTTCATTGACAGTTGACAATTTCTCAATGAATTTTTCACGAGTTAAAGTTCTCATCTTTGCAGGATGAAGTAAACAAAGGTTAAATTGAGCAATGTTATCTTCTGAGAGCCGCGTTTGAAGCGAATTGATTAATGAATCGAGATAAGGGATATACATAGCCTGGCGAAAGTATTCTTTGACATTTGTATCCGTTGCTCCACAATTGTTTCGGTATAACATGAGCTATAAGCCTTGAAATTGGCTTAGTGGTGTTAGTTGAATGTTCAACTTTCCAGACAACTGGATCACTCTCTTGTAGATATCTGCAAATGAAATGCATATCTGCCTTGTTACGGTGTAGATTTATAACCAGGAGCAGTTTGTGAATGTGCCTCTGTACTTGTGGAAAGTCTAGTTGAATGGCTTGAAGTGCTTGAGTACAGGGTTCCAGGAGAGCTGAGTAAAATGAATTGATAATTAGTCCAAATAAAAAAGTTGTTGAGCTGGATGCCAGCAACAATTGATGTGCCGATTGACGTGTGTTTCCGTTTGCTTCGTTAGATAACACATCCAACTGGGTAAATATTTGGTCAAAATTATCACAAAACACTCCTATGCGTTTAAACTTTGCAGTCCATTGAGTCTCGCAGAGAAGAGAAACGCTGGGTATCATTGACCTTCTCTTAGGACTTTCACGGAAAAACGCAAAAATTGACTTGATAGTACTAATTGTATTGCGAATTTGCAGAAGTGCAATCAGATTATTTACAACCAAGTTCAGTCTATGTGATGAGCAATGAACAAAAACCGCCTTCGGAAATTTATTCTGATTCTTGATTGGACGCCATTATCCTTTCCTGCCATGGTTGAGCAACCATCGTATCCCTGACCTAACAGACAATCTAAATTGAGACCTAATGATAAACACTTGCTTAAAATGACTTTGAAAATCGAAGCTGCAGACATATCGTTTAGTGGAACAAATCCGAGGAATTCTTCCCGAATTATTTGCTTTTTTGTTGGGTTGACAAAGCGTATTCCAATGGATAATTGTTCTGTCCCTGAAATATTGGCTGTTTCATCAGCTAATACCGACAATTCAATGGAGTTATTTGCAGCTGACACAATATCATTTGCCAGAATCTGTTCAGATATTTTGATCAATTCTTTTTTGGTTTGATGTGATGTATATTTTGCATTCTTTGCAGCAGCATCAAGGTGATTTTTTATAATTTTATCATCGTCTCAATTCGAAAGTTCAATAGCTGATGCATATTTCCTTTACTTCCTTCCCTCGCAAAGCCAAATCATTTGTTCCATACAACAAAATTGTTGGAAAAATAGAAAAGAGCTTCTTTTTGCTTCAACAATGCGTTTTATAGAATCATCAAGCTGACATACAATTTCCTTGTGTGGATTTATCCTCACTGCCATGAAGTTTTCAGCATCTTGATGAGAACACATATGCCATGACAATGACATGTGATTTCGAGCACATTCGTTAAAATCCTTATATTTTCTAAAGGCTGTAGTAATAAATGCACCTTAAAAACCTCGATGTACTTTTTGTGGGAAAAGAATGCAATATACAAACAGCACCTTTTAGTTTTGAAGAGTACGCCAGCCAAGGAGCATATTGAACCAACCATACATGTCTAAACCGTCGCTTTCCAGCTTCATGTTCTGGCACATCTTTTTTGAAATCGTAAGTTTCATGAGGCTTGAATGGTTCGATTAGTATAAGATACCTGAGATCATCATTTATTCTAGCTGTTGCCTGAATATAAAGTCCAACATCGAAAACTGAGTTATCGTTATCATTTTTACATTCTGATGATTTATCAACAATTATAACTTCTGACGTTTTCTGCAAGTTTCCTTTGCATGCATCAACATCTTGTTGCTGTCTTGCATCACGATGTCTTTCACTTGGTGCCACTACCGGTTGAGGAAGAGTAATGTGTTCCTGTGATTTTTCGGAATCATCTGTAGTTGCAACACGTTTAAAATTGAAGTAATCCAAAATATTACTACTTTGTCGTTTTTTAGACAATTTTTTCAGTATTCTGAAAAAAAAATATGTAAAAACCTAAATTTAGAACAGTCCACAAAATTAAATAAATAATTTTTTTTTATTATATCAATCATATATATTTCTGAATAAAGATTTTACATTCATGGTTGTGTACAATTAGTTAAAAAACTAATGTGAAGTAAACACCTAATAATGCTGAATTTATATAATAATATAATAATCATATTCCAAAAAACAAAACAAAAATTAAAATACAACAGGTTAATGCAAGTGAATCAAATTAAATATATATAATTATAATTATCAACATTTAGCTAGCAAAAAACACAAGGTAATAGTATTATTAAAATGAATATAACACAATAAATTTGAAAAAAAATAAACAGAAATACAATACAAACAAGAAACATTTTGCCAACAAACAAAAAAACAGCATAAAAAAGTAAATGAAACGATACATTTAAAAATAATTTAAAAAATTTGATCACTTTATTCAATTCTTTCTTCGTTAGTTCAAAGTTTATTTGTTTGCGTAAGAACTTTGTTATTGAAATTCGATTTCTTTTTTTTTTTTTTGTTATTGTTATTATTTTCTTTATTTTCCTTTTTTTTCTTCCTCTCTTCTTTTTGGTTTCTATACTTCTCCTTTATCTATTGTTTTTTTTCTATTTATTCTTTTTTTATTTTTCTGTGATCTATTTCTATTAAATATATTTTTTAACTTTCACACATACACCTTTTTTTTAAAATATAAAATATGCCTTTATAAAAAAGCTACTGCCATCGTGGAAGTCACTGTATTTGATAGTAATATTTCATTTAAACTGAAGTCGTTTACATTACGGTGAGTGAACTATAAATGAGTTAAATTGATGAGATATCGAAATAACTTTTAACAGTTAAAAGAAATTTTGTGAATACTAAAATTTGTTATTGTGCTTTTCCAGGGGGGATGGGGGTGTGTGTGTGACTGCCCCCCTTGCCCTTGCCTGCCGGCGCCCGTGAACAAGAATAAGTAACATATACACTATTGCTTATGCAGACGATATAATCCTACGAAGTCCTACTCTCTCTGGCTACAAGAATTAGCTAATAAAGTTCAAGCACAGTGCAAAAACCTTTACATCAAACTAAACACCAAAAAAAATGGTTTCATTTTTCATCTCCCGTAATAATTCAGTTACAAAAAACACGATTCAAATTAACGGTTCTTCCCTACATCTCAATAATAAACTAAAATACCTTGTATTCCTATGGGACAATAACGGGACCTTACAAAAAATATAGCTACTTTCCAAAAAGCAAATCTAAACGCGGCATTATGCAATTTAAAGCAACTTACAGAGCTCTTAAAAAAATCTGGAATTCATTTTTTTCAGCCATTATCTGTTAAAACTTATAGAGCTATCATACATGTATTTCTAAATACGAATTTCTAAGCTGTACAGCTTAGAAATTCGTATTTATAACGATACATTTTCTAATAAATTAAACGCAATCGGAAGATCAGCATTAAAACTCCTCTTCAGCATATTAAGGTACAGCAAAAATTATCTACATTCCCTTTTTAAAATTGATGATATTTCTTCTATCCTCATTCAAAACAAATTAAATTTTTTTCTCAGGCTACTTAGCAATCTGAGTTATTCTTTTATCTAATGGTACAAACTATTAGTTTTATACACTTTTTTTTACCTTTAATTTGGATGATGGAAAAATAATAATAATAAAAATAAACAAATGAATATATTGATCTAAAATTTTTATTTATTTTTTACAAATCATTTAGTAAGAATGCATTTTTTTTTATAAATCTAAAGCGCTCTAAATTAATCCATTGAAACCATAAATAATGAATTGGAAAAATAAATTTACAATTGAATTAATTTAATTCAACAATCAAATTCAATCATCGCGATAAATAATAATTGTTAGGGCCACAAACTAAAATTTTAATACCTACTGATTTATTCGCGCCAATTTTTGTTAAATATTACGACGACGATGATTATCGACTATGATAATCGTCATATATAATGCTTTTCACGATGATGAACTTTTGATTATATGAAAAGTAGAATTAGGCCAAACCAGACTGTTCCGCTATTTGTTAACCAAATGAAATAAAATTATGTATTAATTTAGAAAAAAAAGTCAACGAACATTTTCATATATTTTATGTTTATTATTATTATAAAAAAAAAAAAGTAATTTTACGTTGTAAATTCTTGATGTTTTTCAATGAACCATATTTCTTAAAGTAATCATGGGTCCTTCTTAAAATCAAAGGATCTTTTTGAAGTAAATATGATATGCACATACTGAGTATAGATATCCCCAAGCAGATAGGTATCCCCAACCAGATAGTTAAAAAAGCAATTTAAAGAAATCATGGGTCCTTCTTAAAATACTATTTATACTAATTAGTTGGCATTAATGAACAACCTAGATTTTGATTTCAGTTCATTGCTTATTACATTTTTCATACAAATTTTTGCTATAAGTTGTTAAATGAAAATATAGGTAGAAAATATATAAGTAAATATAAAAGTATATAAATATATTTGTTTTCTTTTTTACATATAAAACTCTATTATTTAGTCTTACATTTTTAACTCTATACTAAGTTTTGCATTTATAACTTGTTATTTTTGTTTAATACACTCAAAGCTTTATTTTGATATATAGTTTGTTAATAATATAGAAAAACATAGAAGGGTAAACATTTTTTAATGAACAGAAAATTTGGGTCCATCTTTTCATAGCGTTTACGTATATCTAAAATTACACCTTAAAAATTGCATTACTTTTGAAATACTTGACATATAGAGATTTATTTTATATTTTTTGAAAATTCAAAGTTAGACATTTAAGTTTATTTAAAAAATATTGTTTTACTTTGAAATTTCAAAATTTTTTCACATCCCTTAAAATTTCTTTACACTACTTTGTGTTACTTCATCATATGCTAGAAAATAACACAACCTGTCTCACTATTCCTTGTCAATTTTATATGTGAGTTTAATTGCCACATTTTTAATGTTGTAGTAAATCCAGAAAAAGAAAAACAATTTTATTTTTAAAATTTAAAAAGCATAAAACTAAAAATAAAAAGTATAAAAGATATATAAGATAATAATAGACAAAAGATATTTTAAGACAGATAACAGAGATATCAAAGATATCATATCATAAAATTAAACCATAAAGAAACCATTAAAGAAAAAAATCTGGCATAAAACTATTTTTATAACTTAATTATAATAAAAAGAAACTTTACCAAAAAAATAAATTTAAAATTTAAGGTTTAAATAGGTTTTTGTAAAATCCACAACTGACCAGTATCTTGAGTTCGCGATGAGCTTGTACTTACTTGACAATCGTTTAGTTCTAAAACTCGCCGTGTTGCTTGATTTTGAAACAAAATTCGATCTGTAACAGACGGCCAACTTGATTTAATCCATTTCTGATAATTGCCATTATTACACACATGTGTATACACATTGCCGTTCCGATTGCTATCTAAACAGCGATTTGTAGCTATGTTTCGGATTGTATAAGCAAGTTGCCCAACGTAAGTAATACTCCATCTCTGATTGTTATTAGCACTCATTCCTTCGCTCATGTAAACATTACCGTTATGATCACTGTCCAAGTAGTTTTTGGGAAATTTTTTAAATGTAGGAATCAACCAGATCAGTGCATCAAACTTACTGTTATAACAAGACAAAGGCGTATTTGTTAATATATTTTTTACCTCTGCATTCACAGGCTCAAAAAAAATTAAACCAAAGACGAAAATAAATTTGATTGAAACAAATGCAATCCACATTCTTTATTGACTGTATTTCATATACTACCAAAATCTAAAATAAAATAAAAATATAGTAATATTGTGCTTAGTCTATGCCAAATATAAATGTTTCTTAAGGCTTAACTCTGAAGAAGCTTTACTACGCCTCACGCCTTAGTTTTCTACTTACGCCTTACTACTTGAGAGATAAATAGTAAAGCGTGGTTATTTTTTAACTATTTGTTTTTGTAATTGAAGTATTAAAAACATTAGAACTTTAAAATATATATCATGTATCAATATTTATGTTTTTTGCATTTTTTTGTGTTTAGAATTATTTTTAAAGTCATCTTCACTGCTTTCTGTATCCGTAAAATACAATCATGGGTGATCAATCTTCTTTAATGTTTCATCAAAATCAATTAGAAAATATTAGTTAACAACTTTAATGTGTTATATCTTTCATATGATAAACAACTTTCTTCCTTTTTTAATAAGGATGTTTAATTTGTTTTTTCATTTAGGGCGAAAAAATTCTCTGTTACCTAAGGTGGTCTAAGTTATGATCAAAAATAACTCCAGCTAGGTAATAACAATGCATTTAAACATTAATTAATAATCTTTTACATGAACTTATTCAACTAATTATTAAATTTATTCGACTAATTATTAAATTTATTCAACTAATTATTAAATGTTAATAATAAAGTTTTAACTCTACTTATTCCGAATTTGACAAATTTAAAAAAAAAAGAAGAAAACTTTTGATGGTTTTTAAATCGTTTTTTAACTAGCCGATTGTATATGGCTTTTCTATAATCGTGGGATTGGAATTTCTTTTTATGCACGCAAAAACCATAAGTAATTTATGGCGTAAATTTAGCTGGAAGCTTTCTTAAAATAGTTAACTTAAAATGATAAAAAAAAATACAACTTGTATTTAAAAACAAGTTTATAACGTTTATTTATCTCTCAATTTTTCTCAATATATTTATCTCAAGTTTATTTCTCTCTCTCTCCTCTATGTATACATACATATATATATATATATATATATATATATATATATATATATATATATATATATATATATATATATATATATATATATATATATATATATATATATATATATATATATATATATATATATTTATATATATATATATATATTTATATATATATATATATATTTATATATATATATATATATTTATATATATATATATATTTATGTATATATATATTTATGTATATATATATATATATATATATATATATATATATATATATATATATATATATATATATATATATTTATATATATATATATATATATATATATATATATATAGACTACAGACAATTAATTTGAGACCAGCGGTTAAAAACGGTATTTACATTTCAAAAATAAATATATCTGATTATCATATTTCCACTTCTTTGTTTTTGGATCAAAAATAAATAGAGCCCAATAAATAAGTGGATAGAATAGGATATGGGCATTTTCGCACCCAAAAATTTGCTTATGTACAAAAGTATACAAAAGTGTATGTGCTGAGTTCTTCCAGCATAAAAGACAATACAAGTATTATTTTTAATTGTTACTTAATTTTGATTAATGACTTGTAATTGATATTGAAAATATAATTTTTCTCAATGGTAGCTTCTTGTAGATACTTTATGTAGATCCAATATAGCATATAATGGCTTGCAAATGAATATACAAATATTGTATTATTTGAACTGTTTATTTTTTTTAGTTTCTATTTTGTCGTACTAAAATGGCTCCAGTTCGAGAATTAAGCTTTGAACAGAGAGTTCGCATTGTTTTACTTGATGAAAAAGGTGTTTCAATAAGAAAAATTGCCGAAAGAATGAAAGTTTCAAGGAAACTAGTCAATATTTTGGCTTACCACGACTTGGACAGCCTAGAAACATAGATGGACAGGGTGATCGTCGTATTACGAGATTATTTATGTCAAACAGAAAATTAAGAGCTCCACAAATAATGAGAGAATACAATGAAACTGCTGAAAAACTTGTTTGTGTCCGGACAATAAGAAACCGTTTGATGAAAGCTGGAGTTAGAGAGCGTGTAGCTGCCAAAAAACCGTTGCTAAGGAAAGCAAACAAGGTGAAACAACTACAATGGGCTCGCAAACATGCCAACTGGACAATAAGTCAATGGAAAACAGTAGTACATATATATATATATATATATATATATATATATATATATATAATATATATATATATATATATATATATATATATATATATATATATAGAGTGAGCAAAAAAGTTAATCATGCACCATAGTAAAAACTTTTTAAAACTGAATTTAAACTAAATTAAGTTAAAATTTATGATTTTTATATTAAATAATTAAAATTTATATATGAATTTATCGAAAAAGGAGCTAAAAAATAACAAAATAATAATATAAGTTACGAAAAATTACAAAAGAAATAAAAAAATCAAAAAACCAAGGCAAAAAAATTAAACATGCATAATTTAAAAAATTAAATTAAATTAAAAATAAAGAAAATTAATATAAAATTAATAACGCGTAGGTCCACCATTTGATTGAATGACGGCTAAACAACGTCTACGCATTGAATTTACCAAGTTTCTGGTAATATCTGACCCGATTTCCGACCAAAAACTCGAAATTAAGTTTTTCAGAACGGCTTTCTTCGAAATTCACCGATTTTTTAATTTTTTCTCGACGTGAGCCCAAAGATGTTCGATTGGGTTTAAGTCTGTTGATTGAGCAACCCATTCGAGCATTTTGAACCCTGAAACTTTTAAATATTCGACGACCGAACGAGCCGTATGCTTAGGATCATTGTCGTGTTGAAAGATAAAATTATCTTTCAACCTGACAATTTCTGCAGATGACCTTAAATTATCTTGCAGAATTGATTTATATAAATATTGATCCATTCTCTGATCAATAAACGCCAATTTCCCGACTCCGCGTGTTTAACTGTGGCATTCAAACACTTCAATTGAAGCTCTTCTCCTGGCTTCCTCCATATCTTTACAGCTCCATCAGAGCCAAATAAATTGAATTTCGACTCGTTAGACCAAATGACTGAGTCCCAGAACTCTTGTGGCTTATTCACGTACTTTTTTGCCCATTCGAGCCGCTTCTTTCTATTGATTGGGCTGATATACGGCTTGTTGCGTGGTGTTCGTCCATGTAAATTCGCTTCATGCAAGCAATTTCTAATTGTTTGCGGTGTGAGAGACAATCCAAAACTCTCCTCCAACTTTTTTGCTGCTGCTGTTGTTGAAGATCTTGGATTAATTTCGAATCTTTTGATCAAAGATCGATCTTGACGCGCCGTAGTCTTTCGTTTGCGTCCTCTTCCAGGTTGATTTTCGAGGTTTCCAACTTTTTTAAACTTTTCCTCGATGAATTGAACGGTTGCAGGCAATATACATAGCGTTTTAGCTATTGATCTTTGGCTTTGGCTATCTTGCCATAACGCAATTACTCGTGCACGAAGTCCGATCGAATGAGATGTGTAGCTTCTTTTAGATTTTATATTTTCAATGCTGGTCATTGCTTGAAAGTTTATTAATATAAATATATAGTTTAAATTAATATAAATCAATAATATAATTAAATATAATATTTGATTTTTACTATTCGAATTTTCTTATTGCATGATTAATGTTTTTGTCAGGAATTTTCAATAAAGTTAGTTCTTTATTTTTTTAAATATAACAAATTCAAATTTTTTATTTTCAAACATATGATTTTTAATGTATTTTTTAAGCGCTATCTTTTGGTGAAATTAGTTTTTCAAAAAAGTTTATACTTTTTGAGAAAAATGCATTTTTATTAATTTCTATTGGCTGCATCATTAATTTTTTTGCTCACTGTATATATATATATATATATATATATATATATATATATATATATATATATATATATATATATATATATATATATATATATATATATATATATATATATATATATATATATATATATATATATATATATATATATACAGTATTGGACAAAACATTTGCAACCAACATCGAACAATGCTAAAAAGTGTTCCTAATTTTACATGTCTTAAAAATAAAACGAACTATACTACCACAGCAAACAGTTCAGGAGTCTGGAGTCATAGCATGCCATGACATGAGCAATCAGCTGTCAGGTGACAGCACTCAGGCAGAATTTCGTTGACAAGTGCCATTTTGCAGCGGACAAAACAAGTGCAACTTTTTTGGTTTGTTTCATTTTCTTAAGTCTGGTCCGTGCCAACGTCACGTAAGTTTTTTAATAATTAAAGGAAGTATCCAGAAGTTTCCAGAAGTTTCCAGAAGCATGCAGAAGCCTCTAGAAGTTTCCAGAAGAAGCATCTAAAAGCATCCAGTAGCATCCAGAAATATCCAGAAACATTCAGAAGCATCCAGACGCATCCAGAAGCTGCCAAAAGCATCGAAAAAAAGCATCTAGAATCTTCTAGTACAGGTTCACACGGGTTCATTTTACTATATAAGAGACATGTAAATCGACATGTAATTCAGTCAGTATATGGAAGTCAATCAGTCAGTATTATCAAGACAGTTTATCGAAGTGAGTTCTATCAAAGTGTTTTATCGAAAAACATCAATACAAGAAGTGAAATACAACAAGTGTTTCATTACATCAATACAGTCCACATCCAACCAAGACGTTGTGTTCCACAGAGCATTATTGTATCATCATAAGGTAAATATAACATGGTAAGCCTTGAGAAGCGTGATTATTTATTTTTATTATTTTTATGACTTCAAGTGAAAAAATGGCTCCCGACAGTCTTGGATTAGGACTAAAAAGAAAATTATTGGCGATTACGTAAGTGGAATGTCGCAAAAAATTATTTGTGATAAACATCGAGTGAAAAAATGGACCGTATCAAGACTATGTTCCAAATATCGTTCTACGGGGAAGTTGGCAGCAGATAACAAAGGTGGAAGACCGGGTTCCACCACTTCTAGAGAGGATTCTATGATTGTCAGATCCGTCAAGAAGGATCCCTGGATATCATCAGTCGAGATACAAAAGCAATTAGAGCTGCCAGTATTGGACCGAACAATCAGACGACGTGCTGTTGAAGCCGGATTGTTTTCTCGACGTCCTGCAAAGAAACCGCTGATTTCACTAAAAAACCAGAAGAAAAGACTCCTGTTTGCTACATCTCATATTGACTGGAATGTGCAGAAATGGCGAACTGTCCTGTTCAGTAATGAATCGAAGTTCAACATCATTGGGAGCGATGGCATTTGCCGGGTACGTCGACGGGCCGGAAAACGCCTCGATTTACGTTACTGCCATAAGACCGTGAAGCATGGTGGAGGCAATGTAATGGTCTGGGGGTGTTTTTCTGCTAACGGTCTAGGTCCAATACATCGAAAAGATGGAATAATGGACCGTTTCATGTATAAAAATATCCTGAAAGATGTTATGTTACCTCATGCTGAATGGAATATGCCAATAAAATGGGTTTTTCAGCAAGACAACGATCCAAAAGACACTGCAAAAGTAGTCAAGCAGTGGTTTCAAGACAACCACCTATCGGTGATGGATTGGCCGCCTCAATCTCCGGATCTCAACCCTATCGAGTACCTGTGGGAGATCGTCAACCGCAGAATTAATCGTGAAGATGTTTGAATAAAGATCAACTGTTTGAACAAATCCAAAAGGCTTAAGGGAGCGATTCCACAAAGTTTTATTGATCACCTGATCTAATCTATGCCTCGAAAATGCAAGGCTGTGATCGACAACAAAGGATTCGCCACGAAATATTGATAGCGAAATACAGCTTGGTCAACATTTTGTCGAGTTTTGTGAATTTGTTTTGTCCAGAAGGAAATCAACTTTTTTTAATACTTTTGATTAATTTATTAATTTTCGTGTACAAATAATGAACTTTGTAATGATTAAAACTTGAAGAACTTTGTCTCTAAACAGTTACATAGTTATGTCTCTAAATTGAAAAAATGCAGCACTTTTATATAAAGAAACTATATTAGCATTCTTTGGTTGCACTCGTTTTGTCCGATACTATATATATATATATATATATATATATATATATATATATATATATATATATATATATATATATATATATATATATATATATATATATATATATATATATATATATATATATATATATATGTAAATTATGTTAGTGTATTTTACAAATAGAGTGCTCAATGTTCTTAAAGAACAGAGCAATAATTAATTAGTAAAAAACACTTTATACTTATTTAGTTTAAGTTATTATTTTTGTTTAGAATAATTGAATTCCAAAAAAATATTATGGTCTTCAAGTGCTAAAAGAGGGTAAAGGGCCAAAAAATCCTTTAATTTTATTTTTTTCGCAATTAAAAATTACCATTGCTAATGGTTAAAAAAAAAATGTAATAAAAAAATTCTAAAACTCTAAAGAAAAAATAATTTAAGGATATTTTTGCCACTTTTTACCCTCTTGGAGCACCTGAAGAGCAAAATTTTTTAATTTTTTTGTTTGGAGTTTGATGAAATTAAAAAGTAACTTTATATTGCTATTACATATACAAACTTTGATGATTTATTTTTCACCTAATAATCCAATGCACCCACAATTAGGGTGAGTGTGGGTGTTATATATATATATATATGAAGGTGTTTATATATATATATATATATATATATATATATATATATATATATATATATATATATATATATATATATATATATATATATAAACACCTTCATATATATATATATATAACACACACACTCACCCAAAATGTGGGTGCATTGGATTATTAGGTGAAAAATAAATCATCAAAGTTTGTATATGTAATAGCAATATAAAGTTACTTTTTAATTTCATCAAACTCCAAACAAAAAAATTAAAAAATTTTGCTCTTCAGGTGCTCCAAGAGGGTAAAAAGTGGCAAAAATATCCTTAAATTATTTTTTCTTTAGAGTTTTAGAATTTTTTTATTACATTTTTTTTTTAACCATTAGCAATGGTAATTTTTAATTGCGAAAAAAATAAAATTAAAGGATTTTTTGGCCCTTTACCCTCTTTTAGCACTTGAAGACCATAATATTTTTTTGGAATTCAATTATTCTAACCAAAAATAATAACTTAAACTAAATTAGTATAAAGTTGTGATATAGTTTTTAAACTTTATTTTTCAAAATTAAAAAAAAATTTAATAAAACTTAAAAAATTGGTTTTTAGGTTTAAAAGCGTTAAAAGGGGGCGAAGAATTTTTTTTTTTTTTTAACGACTAGCTTTATAAATACTTAATTTAGAAAAAATTTATAAAGTTTGAGAGGCAAAGAATAAATTTTTAAGACTTTTTGGCTCCCTTTCTCCCTTTAGGGCACATGAACACTACGATTTTTTAAATTTTTTTTATTGAATTTGATAATTTTAAAGTAAAAGGCTCCTTTTTATTGCTATTTTATTTAAAGAATCCAATTTTTATTTCTTCGTAAAATGAAACCATGTAAGCCGCTACATAGCTTCCGATGACCATCTACATTATGCATTTTGTGAGTAAACCAATTATTAGTAGATTTATCTTTTGCAGATGGTCTTTCCATCTGCAAAAGATAAATCTACAAATGTGGAGTAGTAAGTTTTTTCTCTCTGGTAGAAGAATAAATGCTAGTATTGATTGAGAATTCAATCTTGCATTGATTAGTTTAGGTATTTTCTGAACCATTCCCCAAGTTCTTTATCCAATGCTACGCGAAGGACTCGGTCAAGCACATGACGTTGACAACCAATGAATTGTGGTCCTTCCAGTTTCTTCAAAATGACTTTGTAACTTAATTTTTCTAGTGTTTTCATTTGTAGTGTCCGTTACAATCATCTTTATACTCTTCTATAAGTTGTATTCATCTAGATTAGATCTTATACCTTTAACAACAGTGACTGTTTTTCCGTCTGGTGGATCTAGTGCTTCTAACTTAAATGCTCTTTGTTTATTCTTCAACACTAACACTTGATATTCTTGGTAACTAGAACGTTTATCATGAAAGTGCAGTGACCTGTTTTCTAAATGTAGTGTTTTCTTTATTTTTTCTTTAAGTTTAACAGCTTCTTTAGTAGTTGATCTGAATATTACAGACTGTAAATATGTCTGAATGTCAATCCCATCTTGAGATAACTCTCAACAAATTGTTGCTGCTTTGCTGGTTAATAACTTTAAAAATGTTACTAATATGGTTGCAGTTTTGGTTTTGCTGCAGTTCTTGCTAGTACTTGTGAGCTGTTCTTCTGAATCTTTAGACTCTTGATATTCTTCTTCAGACTTGGATTAGGAATTTGACATTGTTTCTGTTGCCGTTACTGTTATTAAAGGAGACTTCAAGAAAATTTTCTTTTTCTTGATGGATCAATAGTTTTTGAACTAGCAGCCAATCCAGTTGTATAACCGACCTGTCCTTTGCTTTCAATTTAAAGATAATGCGATCTTTTGTCTTCACTGCAGAGTCATTCACTTTTTTTTTTGTGATATCAAAACTTCATTTAATAGATCGTATTTTCTTTGTTTTACACATTTATTGTACGTCTTCAGCACTTGATCCAGTTTTGCCTGTACAACTTAAATTTATAAATGTGGAAAACTTAATCTCTTTTGTCATAAACTTGTTACTTCTTTCTCAATTTGCTTTATGGATTCTTCTCTTCCTTTTAGGGTTGCTTTCTTTTCCATTAATGGAACAGATAGCGACCAACAATTTAGATTTTGAGTGGTATCATGCTACTATCTTCCAGTGGTTTTTCTTCTAATGGAGCAGCTCTTCCTTTCCTGTGACTCTTAAAATCGTACGAGATTCTTCATTCAGATTGTCTTGTTTCTTTCAGTAATAAAAGCACTTTTCTTATAGGACATTTTGATTAAGGATAATATTTGAATATTTTTCTGAAAAACAATGATAATAAATATAAGTGCTATTGTATTTCCATATTATTTGATTGTCTAGCAAATACAGATTTATATATAATTATTTAGTCGAGTCAATTTTTCAACGTCGAGCATTGTATAGGTAAGCTTTCTATTTAGACGACCTGTGTGAAGAACTTTACATTTAAAGATTTATAAATATATATGTATATATATATATATATATATATATATATATATATATATATATATATATATATATATATATATATATATATATATATATATATATATATATATATATATATATATATATATATGTATATATATATATACATATATATATATAAATGCGGTAGTGGTGTAGTGGTAGAGCGCTCGCTTCATTAGCGAGAGGTTCCGAGTTCGATTCCCGCCACGTCCCTGGTAGTACCGAGCTCAACTTGTTTCTCCGCGCAGCGGCCTTGTTCGTCAAGGTTCGTGTTTCGGAGTTAGAGAGTTGAGAGAGGGTTATAACCACAAGTAGCCTCTTCATCTGTAGTGGCCTTCTCGGCCTTGGGGAGGTGAATTATAAAAAAAAAAAAAAAAAAAAATACATATATATATATACATATATATATATATATATATATATATATATATATATATATATATATATATATATATATAAACAAGACAAATTTTTTAATTTTAAAACCATTTTATTAATAAAAAACAATACATGTTTCGACTAACACTAATCATCTTCAGTTAAAATTAAATATTTAAAATTAGTTAAAATACCTATAAAGATGATAAAAAACAACAATACAAAATAGAAATATTCTTGTACAAACTAATAATAACATAATTACAAAAATACAATAAAATCAATTAAAAAGTTTATCATGTCATACTAAAGACACAGGAAATAACAAAAGAATAGGTTAAAAGGATACGCAATATGTATAAAAAGTTGTAGCTAAACAGAAAGTGTCATTTGTACATGGTTAACCTGTTTATTCATGCCAGGTTTAAGCCATTCTATGAACGTACTTTCTGTAAGTTTTGACTCGAATTTGTTAGATGCCGAAACTAAAACAGAAAAACACTTATTACTTATTTCCATGAAAAAATTTTCATAAGCATTGAGATGTTTATAGATATATGACTTTTTATCCCTCTTGTAATGTTCAGGTATCCTAGTCTTGAGATGGCGAGTAGTTTAGCCTATATTACAGGAGTTACATCCTACACATACAAATTTATACACCACAAACGATTTGAACTCTAGAAGAGGAATAGGATCTTTAGAAGAAAAAAATTTAGAAACTTTTAGTGAGATAAATACTAATTTAATATTTGCTGAACGGCAATATCTTTTAGCAATTGAATTCAGCCTTTTTTTAGTTAAATCAAATATATTTCCCAAAAACGGCAGTTTAAAATAAGACAAAAATTCTTCGATTTTTTGTTATAGTGGAGTATTTGAATTAAGCTTGTTTAAATAGGAGTTATATACTTTTGAAATGAGCCAAAATGGGTACATGTTTCTTTGAAATACTTTAAAGAGGTCGTTTATATCAGAGAAATTTTATTCAAAATAAAAATTTATTTTTATTCAAAATAAAAATAAATTTTTATTTTGAATAGCTAAACAATTCAAAATAAAAATAAATTTTTATTTTGAATTGTTTTTTTATTTTTATAAGAAACAATTCAATATAAAAATAAATGAGTAATGATGACTTTTTTTCAGTTTAATTATTTTAGGTACTAATTTAACTAAAATTTTTTAAGATCGAAGTTATTTTCTAATAGAAATTGTTTAGATTCTCTTTTAAATTGTTCTGAGGAGAAGTTTAAAAAAGTTATATTTTTAATAATATTTTTCCAAAAACTTTTCCATTTAAATGGTCCACGGTATTGAATTTGAAATGAACTGAGTTTTAAATAAGATCTTTGAACAACAATATTATTAGTTGAAAACTTTGTGGGGTATTTATGAGTAATTTCGGTAAAGTAATAGTGAAAAATATTAGGAGATAAACCATGTTTTGACTTAAACATTAGAAGCATAACTTGGTATATGTTAACTTTATAAACATTGAGTGCATTAAGTTCCATTAAAAGAGATTCACTATTAACAGTTCTGTAGACACTAAATAATAGTTCTACTTGGATGTTTTTGTTTGCTATAGATTCTTTTAAGCTTCCATAATTGGTACTTCCCCATGCAATATTGCAATAGGAAAGATAACTACGACTAAATGAAAAATATATAATTTTTAAAGACTAAATATTAAGAAATGGTTTAACTTTATATAGCATTGGATATTTTTGGAGATTTTGATTTCAATAGATTTAATATGATATTTCCTTGATATATTTTTATCTATGATCACTCCTAATTAACCGTTGACTCTCTTTTAATATCTGTTTTATTCATGAAGAGATCAGGTAATTATAAAGAAAGGTTATCTCTTCTACTAGGTTTGTGGAATAAAATGAATTTAGTTTTCCCAACATTTACTGAAAGTTTATTATTTGTAATCCAGTCATTTATTTTTAATAATTCTTCGTTAGATATTCTGAACAGATCTTTTATATTACTGTTTGAATAAAAAAAATTCGAATCATCACCAAATCGAATAACATTCAAAATTTTAGATACTAAATATAAATCATTTATATAGAGTAGGAATAATAGCGGCTCTAAGATTGATCCCTGGGGAGCACCGCAAGTTATAACATGTTTTTCTGTTTCATTTGCTGCATATATTATGTATTGTTTTCTGTTTGACAGGTAACTTTTAAACCATAGTAAGTTATTGTTTAGTATTCCATACAGTTCTAGTTTTTTTTATAAGAATATCCTGGTTAACAGTGTCAAATGCTTTTGACAAATTAATAAAAACTCCTAATGTATAGCAATTATTATTGAACTTATTGGCTATATAATTTATTAGCTCGACTACCGAATGACCCGTTGAGTGATTCTTTTAGAACCCAAATTGTTTATTATACATTATATTTCTTTCATTTAAATAACTATTAAGTCTATCATACATAGTTCTTTCTAACAGCTTTGAGAAACATGGTAAGACAGAAATAGTTCTATAAGAAGACATATTTGTGTCATCGCTAGATTTAAAAAAGGTATGATCTTAGTAATTTTTAATTTCCGGTACTATTCCGGATTTTAGTGAAAGGTTGAAAATGTAAAACAGTGACGGTTCAACAATATTAACACTGCTTTAACAACATTCACGCTAATTTTATATATGCAAGCTCATTTATTATTTTTAAACAGTTGA
The DNA here is from genome assembly GCF_038396675.1 of Hydra vulgaris. Lineage (NCBI taxonomy): Eukaryota > Metazoa > Cnidaria > Hydrozoa > Anthoathecata > Hydridae > Hydra > Hydra vulgaris. The sequence continues at coordinate 10,788,311 of NC_088929.1, forward strand.
AAGCATTTATATATGTATTGGTTGATTTCATATAAGTTTCAAAGTTCGAGGTGTTTTTTGGAATTTTATCAGCTAACGATGGGCAAATATGGCTTCTTTGTTATAAATCATTTCCCCGTCAACTAAGAGTTTTGTGGCAAATTGTTTTTTGGACGTTAATTTTTTACCAAGTATCTGCTTAATCACATTCCACGTTTTTTTGTATGTTTCTGCGTGTTATTTCCAACAAACTTGAGTAATAATTTTTTTTTTTGCGTGTTTCTTTGTTTTTTCAAACATATTTTTATATTTTTTGTAATTTAATTCATTTTTATATGTTTTATGTTTTAATTACTTTTCATAAAGTTTTTGTTTTCTCTTTGATGATTTATACAAACCTTCGGTCATCCATGGATTTAAAAGTGAAATAAAATTTATAATTTTTTTTTTTACTGGAAATGCGAAATCATAGCGTTTACAAAACTGTGCAAAAAATAATTCATATGCATTATTCGCATCTTGAAATTGTAATATAAGATTCCAATCAGTTTTTTCAGATAAAAGATTTTGAAAGTATAATAGATTATTGATTTGTCGTATTAAGATTGTTGATTTAGAGACAGAACGGTTAAGGGTTATATTATATGTTATTAAGAATATTGGGTAATGGCCAGTTATGTTGGTTTTGATTATACCCGATATTAAGAAGCAATCATGAAAATTGTAAGTAAATATATTATCTAGTAACATTGACGAGGTCTTAGTTATTCTCGTTGATTTATTTATTGTGGGAGTTGATTTATTTATTGTGGGAGTTGATTTATTTATTGTGGGAGTTGATTTATTTATTAAGGGAGTTGATTTATTTATTGTGCGAGTTGATTTATTTATTGTGGGAGTTGATTTATTTATTGTGGGAGTTGATTTATTTATTGTGGGAGTTGATTTATTTATTGTGGGAGTTGATTTATTTATTGTGGGAGTTGATTTATTTATTGTGGGAGTTGATTTATTTATTGTGGGAGTTGATTTATTTATTGTGGGAGTTGATTTATTTATTGTGGGAGTTGGTTTATTTATTGTGGGAGTTGATTTATTTATTGTGCGAGTTGATTTATTTATTGTGGGAGTTGATTTATTTATTGTGGGAGTTGATTTATTTATTGTGCGAGTTGATTTATTTATTGTGCGAGTTGATTTATTTATTGTGGGAGTTGATTTATTTATTGTGGGAGTTGATTTATTTATTGCGGGAGTTGATTTATTTATTGTGGGAGTTGATTTATTTATTGTGGGAGTTGATTTATTTATTGTGGGAGTTGATTTATTTATTGTGGGAGTTGATTTATTTATTGTGGGATTTATCATGCTGAATAGGCGTATCTAAAAAACATTGAATAATTACATTTGAAGCATGATTTAACAAGTTTAAATTATAATCACCTGTTAAGTACATGTGCTTCTTTGAAATGTTAATTTTGCTTAAAAAATTTTTCAAATTGATTTGAAATAATTTTAAATTACCAGCTGGTTTTCTATAAATAGAATTGATAATAATATTTTTGGTCGCTTTAATATTTATTTCAATGCATAACGATTCTCAATCTATTTTGATAATATTGAGATCATTACGCAAAACAAAGTTTATAGTTTTGTGAACAAAGATACTTAAACCACCGCCAAAATGGGTTTTACGCAGTTGGTGAATTGACACGTAATTACTTAGCTCATAATTAGAAATTAGTTCATTGCTTTTCAACCACGTTTCCGTGAGACTAATTATTTTAAAATCATGATTTAGATCATGCAATAATAATTTTAGATTATCAAAATTTTTATTAATACTTCGAATGTATAGATTTAAAATTGAAAAACTATTGCTATTTTTTGTTTTACTTAGAAACTTAGTAGGTTCACAGATTGAATAATACTCACTTTCAATTTTTTTTTTTTTTTCATTGAAACAGTCATCATCACTCTCAGTATTAAAATTAAGTAGAAGATTATCATCCATTTTTAAAAAAGTAAAATATAATAGTCATGAAAATAAAGATAATAAAATATTAGGATTTTACACTTTTACTTTTCATTGCAGCCCAATCGCGTATGATGAGTTTATCGTATGAAATGCTTGCAAATTTTCCTGTCGCACGTTCCAATTTCATCTGTTCTCTTAGCACCTTCCTAATTTGCACTTTCTCTGCGCAAAAGTCTTCATTTATATAAATATTTTTTCCTTTAAAGTTAGGGGTCTTTTTAAAATATCTGCTTTATCTTTAAAATTTATATGTTTTATAGTTATAGTTCTTGGTCAAACTGAATCTTTATGACCAGTTCTATGTGCCCTTTCAATTTTAATATCTTTTAGACCTAAATAATTTTCAAAATTTTTTTTATCTTGGTTTCGCTTTTATCCCAATTTTCACCTTCGCTTTCTTTAATTCCATCGATTTTCAAATTATTTCGCCGGCATCAATCCTCTATCTCTCTTAATTTGTTAGTAATTTTAGTAAATGCAAATTCATTGTTCTGAGTAACGCTTATTGTATTACATTTACCCTGTGAAATAATGACGCTCTTAACTTTTTCTTCAATAAGTTGTTCATGAAAGTTTAAACTCACTTTAATGTCCTCAACTTCTTTTTCTATCGATATTATTTTCATTACTATTTTCACTGATATGTGTTTCAACTTTATCAAAACGTTCGATTAAAATTTTTGTGCTTGAACTTATTATGTTTTAAAGCATTTTTTTCTTGCTGTTTAATCATGTCTTCAGTTTCCTTCTTAAACTCCTCAAACATTTTTTTTTAACATTTTCCTTATTTGTTCAATCGTAACTGCTATAATTATTTTAATATTATATAAATATTTTAAAATTTTATTATTGTTTAAAGTAATTTCACTTAACTCTTTTCGTTATTTTTTTCTTTTCCACGCCGTTTAAAAGGCGTCCGTTCACGTTGAAAACCACAATGTTATATATATATATATATATATATATATATATATATATATATATACATATATATATATATATATATATAAATATATATATATATATATATATATATATATATATATATATACACATATATACATATATATATATATATATATATATATATATATATATATATATATATATATATATATATATATATATATATATATATATATATATATATATATACATATATATATATATATATATATATATATATATATATATATATATATATATATATATATATATATATATATATATACATTTTTATATATATATATATATATATATATATATATATATATATATATATATATATATATATATATATATATATATATATATATATATATGTATATATATATATATATATATATATATATATATATATATATATATATATATATATATATATATATATATATATATAGGGAAGAGTGGTGTACCTAGGAGGTACGTCAAGTGTGCTGTCATCTTGATAAATTCAAACTGTATTGGCTATTAGAGGCTTGCAATAGGTTGTTCTACCACTGTTTAATGCATGTGATGTTGCAATAAAAGTAAAAGCTGGATTGCGTTACCAAAAAGTAACTTTTTTAGGTTATATTCTTTCTTTTTCTACAACTGTAGGTATAAACTTTGTTTTTAAAAATTATTATCAAAATTTGTAAATTTGTGTGTTTGAAACTGCTTAACTCTTAACCTATGAATATATGTTAGCGATTTAGTAAAAACTATGATAAAGGTATACCTTAATAGTAACTAATGTTCAAACTGCCAAGTTTTTAGTTTAGTTAAACCTTAATACATATTTGAAGATATATTCAAATAATCTAGAAGAGCACTTTCATCAGAAACGTTGAAAATTTTTCTATTTTCTATTGCAGACAGGATGTGCTCTTTATCCAGCGCTTATAACATAGTTCACTAGAACTTTTTCCTCAAACTATCTTAGAAAAGTTTCTGGCCCCATCTTTTCGGCGATAAGAGCCTATTCTCTGAATTTGTCCCTTAAGGTGGTTCTTGGTATACCATAATGCTTTTCAGCCTCCAGTTTTGTTCTGAGACCTCTATAAAAATGAATAAAAGTGAAACAATAAAAATATATCTTTTTATTTTATAAGTGACATTGTGTAATTAGTTACCTCTAAACATCAGTGAGTGCTGTTTATATGACTTCATTCATTGTTTATGTTTTTATGAGAATCTATCTCGTTACAAATTCTATTGATAATTTATATTGAACTAGCTGATCGGACCTGTAAAAACGAGTCTTTGTAAATCTATTTCAAACGAAACTTTATACTTTTTCCTTATATATCCTAGCTTTCCATTTACGTAAAACGGGTCTTTACCAAACCTACCATTTCTATACATATCTATTCCACGCCAATTATTTCTATACCTATGCCTTATTTACTTCATTATTTTTTAGTATAATAATTTTTTCTGAAAAAAACCTTTAGAGAAAAAAACTTAACATGTGCACCTTTTCCGCATACGTAGAGCTTATAAGAGATTTATAATTAGGTTTGTTTTTCTGCTAAATGCATTTCATTGATAGCTCAGTGGTTTAATGCGCTGTCATCAGTATCAAATTTCCTTTTGCATTTATCTTACATTTTTTGATTAATTTTAATTATGTTGCATACAGTTGCACAAAAAGATATAAAACTGGTGCAGATATATCATTTCGCGGATAAGAGTTTGTATCGATTACAATAGTAATAAGTAAATAGTTTTGTCTTTATTAGACAATATCCCATAAAAATATATTCCATATATTTTTATTGAAGGAGTTTTCCTAAAAAATTTTAATAAAATCTTTTTTCTAGTTTTTTGCCACAAAGTGACGTCACATGCGCAAAAAAAATTGTAGCTTCAGGCTTCAGGGTTTACGAAAAAGACTTTCATTTTTAATGGTCCAAGAAATAGATGACGTAATTTTAGCAACCCAAAATAGAAGTTTCAAATTTTCCCATTGGATAAGACAATATGTTTCGTGTTTTTTTAATCTTGTCATTTTTTTAAAATACTAAGCACAGGGGTCAAGTAACTTCTTAAGTATTAAACACACTAGCCAGAAAAAGTTCGGATAGCCTGATGATTTAAGTTTTTATTAACATTTATTGAATTTAGATTTAGATTATAGATTTACCTACAATTGTAAATATAAACCTTTAAACGCATAGATTTTTCTAAATTTGAATTTGTCTTATGTTAAATATATGTTTAAAGGAAATCTAAAAAAAATGTTTTTAATAAATGATTTAGTCTTAAATTACATCACTTGTTTTTAAGGCTCCCATCCCAAAACTGTAGAAGTAAAATGTTGTAACTTTGCTTGATCGAAACTTCATTATAAATATAAAATATAATGCTTGCACATGACTTGTGCAAAAGCATAAACATATAGGTTGAATGTGGTAAATTCATCTTTATTTGCTATCATATACTTAATATATATATATATATATATATATATATATATATATATATATATATATATATATATATATATATATATATAAATATATATATATGTATATATATATATATATATATATATATATATATATATATATATATATATATATATATATATATATATATATATATATATAAAACAGATACTGCCTGTAAATATGCCTGATCTTTTTATAGACAATGTCATCCTAAAAAGAGATAAAGGGACAAAATTTTTCGGAGTTTTTATTGAAGAAAATCTGTCTTGGAAATCACACATCAATAATATTTTTAATAAAGTTGCAAAAAACATTGGAATTCTATACAAATCTAGAGTATTTTAAATAAAAAGCAATTAACACAATTATATTACTCTTTTATTAACTGTCATATCAGTTATGCAAATATTATATGGGGAAGTACACATAAAACTAAACTTAAATCTCTTTATCGGCATCAGAAGCATAATAAATTTAAAAAATCGTTTTTCGAACTCTGAACCGCTTTTTAAAGAAATGGACGCCTTATATGATTATCGACTAAATGTATTTAATGTTTTGTGTTTTATGTACAAATGTAAAGAACTTATGTCCCCCGATGTTTTTGTAAACCTTTACAAAAATAAACCCCAAAACAAATACAACCTACGTAATAGTAGCATTTTAGAAAAACCTTTTTGCAATAATAAACAAGCTCAATTTTGTATATCTTATCGTAGACCTTTTCTCTGGAATGAAATAGTACGGCCTAATTTTGTTTTTTCATCTAAATTGACCTATTCTTTTTTCAAACAATCTATTAAAAAAATCATTTTTTCAACAAAAAATATTCTTAATTTTTTTTTGATTTACTGCATATTGATTTGTTATTTTTTATTTTGAGTTTCACTTCTGAAATATATAGAGATATGAAATATATTAAATTTATGAAAATATATTAAATTTATGATATATTTAGTGATTGTATATTCTCGGTATATATTTATTTTATATAGTATATAGATGTTTTTATTGTAGAAGAAAATAGAGTTTTGTTTAAGGCTTCGTGATAAGGTCATTACGATCTTCTTGAAGTCCTGCTTGTATAATATTATAAGTCTTAGTGTAAATAATATTATACGGAAAATAAAAAATAAAAAAATAAATATATATATATATATATATATATATATATATATATATATATATATATATATATATATATATAATTAATTTTTTTTCTTTTTAGATATATGTACACATTAAATATAAAAGTCGGAAATGTATCCCAGAAAAATGTGTCGCACTAAAAAGTAAACCATTGTTTATATGCGTATTTTTGTTTATACTTTATTACTTAATTCTTACAGCATACCATGTTTCATCTACTTAAGTTTCAAGAGGGAGTAGCAGTAGATCCACATTGTTGGTTAATACTCGAATTCAATAGCTGCTATTTGCCTCAGGCAAAAGTTGCCACACAATGGGCAAAAGTAGGAAAAGTCCCCATATTAAATCATAAAGGACTGGCCTATTTATCCATATTTTTAAATATTGAAAAGCGGAGGTAAGTAAATTTGTACCAATTCTATAGTTATACTACACCATGTATGCTTAAAATATTTTAATAAATATGTCAAAAAAGCGAACACAGTGGGTAGCATTATTTTATACCTAGTAGTTAAAATAATTAGTTATAAAATTTATTTGTACCAGATTACAAAAAGATGAGAATAAGAAGGACAGAAGTCAAGTCCTTGGATAAAAGTGACATTTCTTCAAGTTGCTCTGAAAAAGTCATTGAGCCAGAAAAGAAGAAAAGAAAGCAGAAACAGCAATGGTATGATATATTGTTGCTCTAGTTCTTAACATTTAGTTGTAGTGCAGAATTGTGATATTCTTATTTTTTTGTTATACATAACTCAGTTATTAAAGATTTTATTTTTAAAAAGAAAGTGTAAGATTATGTATAGCAACAAGGGTGTACCAGGGGGGCACTGGACGAATTGTTTTCCCCAAGGGTGACTTTTGAAAAAAATGCCTGTTGGTCGACCTTGTTTTTATATATAAAAAAGAGTGTTTATTAGTAAAATTGTATTTTGAATGATGCTGATTACATTCCTTGGGATTGTTTAAAAAAAAAAAAAAACCTATTACAAAATTAACAGTTAAAAAAGCATTTTAAGTAGTTAAAAATGAACATACTATAGTGCGTTATTTAATTTTACTAAACGCATTAAAAAGAGGCCGACTTAAATTGTATTCAATTAAATGCACCCGATTTAAAATGTTTCTATTTAAAATGTAAAGTGCAGCTTTACTGTTTTTTAAAATGTTGTTGCATTTTAAAGCACGTTTTCTTTTAAATAAAAAATGCAAATGTATCAAAAGAAAATTAAACGTTACCCTTGCATATTGAATGTTTCAAAACAACATTTTCTTTTTATTCAAAATGCTTGTGTATTGTTTTTTAATTCATTTTAAATCACATGACATTAATAACACTGAACGTTTTGTTTTTATTAAGTAAATTAAATTTCCATTTAAACTTGATCAAACAAAGTTAGCGTAATAAAATATATGAATGAACTCTTTTTTTCTGAAAATAAACAAAAACGGGACTATTGATTATCATAGCGGACAATTAAAGTAAAACGAAAAATGTTTTGGAAAAACTGGAGGGTACACTCCTGTTCAATTAAGTTCAATTTTTTTCAGTTTATTGTTATAAAAAATTATATTGTTTCAGGGCTCCTGAATTTGGATCTGAAATTTAATCCGAAGTCTTAAGGAGAAATCGTCAATGTTTGAGCTCAAGCTCAGAAGAAGAACTACAACCATCAAAAAATGTAGTGCACAATTCACTTCCTGCACCACCAACTCTACGTACTGTACCAACACCATCTCATCAAATGTTTGTTCAACCATGAGCACGTTCTGCTTCCACAACTCGTAAGTTTTAATTTTAGATTCTGATCAGAGATCAAGAACAGTAAGCTATTTTTTATTAATTTGCAAACTATTACCTCATTTTTATTAATTTTTTTTAAATATATATAATAATATATTATATAATTTAAAAAATAGTTATTATATATTTTCTTTCTGACAATCATTTATAAAATAACATATAACTGCACTGTTATTGGTTTTGATCAAAAAACTTGATTTTTCTTTCTGTGTGGCCAATTTTTCACAATAAGTTGACCATGACTTTGGTTAAATATTCAATTCATATGCATTTGACTTTTGCGGAGACTCTATGCGGAGGCGTATTTAATAAGAAGTTCAAGCTTCCTTCCTAACCAATGAAGAAGAACTTGTCCAGAGGTGGTTTTGGATCGCTGGTTTCTGAGACAAGCGCGCTACCACTGCACAACTGCTGTTATTATAAGACGAATTGAATATTAATATAAAATAATGCACTAATTCAATAAATTCTATTAGTAACTTATTATTTTGGTTAATCTGGGAGAATTTTAATCATTAAGCTAAATATTCCAAGTCTATCAGAATCTTGGTAAATAACAAGCAAAGCATGCATGATTAGATTAAAAGCATGATGAGAAGTTTTTTTAACTTTTATTAGTTGTGGTTGGGTGGCAGATCCAAATGTAGATTTATCATAGCTTAAAAGTTGCAGATCTATCATAGCTTATATGTTATTTTTTTTAGATAAACTATTATGCTCGCAATGGCGGGAATAGCCAGGAAGACTGCATGAGAAAAGTATCGAAAAGAATTTTGACAGCACAACTCTCGATGCTATACAATTTCACTGGAAGAAAAGGAAAGCTAGAGTTTAGTGGCCTAGTTGGGGTGAAAGATGTGAAATATGGTGAGTCTAGTTATTTCATAGATAAGCCAGTTGCCCGATATATTTGGGACATTCCGAAAATTTTATGAAATATTTTTTGAATACGCTTGGTATTTTTATTTTGTAGTAATTTGCTATATTTCTATCGTTGAATTATTTAGACAAACATTAGCTTTCAGAATGTATGTAAAGTTGTCATTTGTTTATATATATATATATATATATATATATATATATATATATATATATATATATATATATATATATATATATATATATATATATATTTTTTTCCTCTGTAAGTTTGCCGTCAATACATATTTATAAATTTCGTATTTAAAATTCCGTAAATAATATATTCACATCATATACACACATGCGGTTATGCAAATATATGTCATTAAATATTATATATAAAAATTAAAAAAAAATAAAACTAAAAAAATAATAAATAATCAATTCCGATATTAACATCGATTTAAAAGATCACAAAAAAGTACAAAGTAAAATAAATTTTTCAAATAAATTTGAAAAACAAATAAAAATAGAATATTGTATTAAGAAATATATTATTAAGAATTTAAAAAAATTTAATAAAACATATGTCCATTTTTGTATTGCAACAAAAATGAAAAGTAGAATAAATAACAATTCATAAACTTAAATCTTTCCATATAACAAGAAAATATACAACATAATCTATTTTGATGACCCATTTATAAATATAGCTCTAGAAGAAGTCTTCTATGTTTACATTAAATAAAATTAACTCTTTTAGTTTTAATTTTAAATTGTTTAGTTTTTCAAGCGTTTTAATCTCGTTATTAATTAGTATATTCCATACTTGAGGTCCCCTAGTGGTAATAGAAAACTTGGTGACTTTATAATAATTTTTATCATGAATATAATTATTGATTGAATATTTAGTTGGGTATTTTTGCTTTTTTAAAATAAGGTTTTGAATATATTTGGGATCGTTTCATTATTGACTTTGAACATAAAAATTAAAATGTGATAGATATTCATTTGGTAAACATTCAGTATTTTGAGATTTTTAAACAATGGTTGTGAAGGCGAGAGACGATGTGCATTGGATATTATTCTAACTGCATGTTTTCGTTTGTTGAGAAGTTTTTTAATTTTTGTTTTATTGGTGCTGCACCAAACAATATTAGAATAATTGAGAAAACAATGAATAAAAGAGAAATAGATGTATTTTAAGCATATTTGGTTCAGGTAAGGTTTTACCTTATAAAGTATACCAATGTTTTTAGAAATTTTATTTTCGATTAAGTTTATATGATTTTTCCACGTGACATTTTCATCAAGGAGAACGCCTAGAAACTTCATTGCTTTTTCTCTTTTAATATTGTGTTTCCCAATGCTAACATTTGGAAGTTGTAAGGGAATTTTGTGACTTTGATGAAGGCGATGAAAAAAGGTATACTTTGTTTTGCTAAATTTACTGATAGTTTATTAGTATTAAACCATTCTGTTATTTTGCGAAGTTTTTTGTTGACTGTTTCTAATAGCGTTTTTTTATCACTATGAGAATAAAATAAATTAGTGTCGTCAGCAAATAAAATCGAGTCTAAAACATTAGAAGCTTTATTCAGGTCGTTGATGTAAATTAAAAACAAAAGCGGTCCTAATATGGATCCTTGTGGAACTCCACAAGTGATTATCTCAATGTCGGTTGTTCCACCATCATACGAAACGTACTGTTTTCTATTAGTCAGAAACCAAGCTATATAAGTAGTTCCATAATTTTCTAATTTTTTTAATAGAATAGTATGACCGACAGTGTCGAAGGCTTTGCTAAGATCTAGAAAAATACCTAATGTAAACTTATTTTTATCAAACGCCTGAAAAATATTGTTAAGATTTTTAAATTTTTTAGTCATTTGTAATAGTTGTCATTGATTAAATTAAATGCTCTACCCGAATTAAATAAAAGTGACGATAAAAAAAAATTATATAAATTTGGAAAATGAATTATCTAGTTACATAATTAAATTATTATTCTTTTAATTAAAAAAAAAGCATAACGTATTGAATGAAAACGTATCAGAATTGTATGTAGTTAGGGATGGCAAAAATCCCGGAAATTCTCAATCTCCGGGATTTTGGGATTACAAATTTGTCCCCGGGAAATCCCGGGAAATCCCGGGATTGAATGAAAAACTTACAATCATAGAAGATAAAGCCTGCGAAGAACTTTTAATTATCAAACACTATTATATGATTAATTTAACTGATGAAGTAAAGTAATTTAAACTATAAATAACACCTTTAAACGATAACACAAAATAACAATGTTTAAAAATAATATAAGTATACATTAATATATAAGAGTTATAATTCGTTTTGAAAGCTCCACCTTAAAAAACTCAAAGCGTCCATCATTTCATCGTTTAATCGTGTTCGATTTTCAGAGCATAAAAACCCAGCGGCTGAGAATGCTCGTTCAGACTCTACACTTGTTGGTCGTATAGATAGAATATAGTTATACACTTTTTGAAGGTGATCACCTCTTGTGCCACCACTTTCAAATAAAAACATTTCTTTTTGAATCTTAGAAGTTATACTTTCTACCCTTATAGGTGTTGTTCGTATAGCTATCAATCCTTTTTCCATAACTTCGTTTAATTGTTCACTAATTGTTTTGACTTTCTTATCACCTTCGTCGCTTCTTAAAACCTGGTTTAGCTAAACATCATAACTGCTGTCTGCTGCTGATGCTATATCTGCGGGATGAAAACGCTTTATCATGCTTACTATAATCTTTTTATTTTGATTACTTGTATTTGGTACAAAAACATCTGTGATTTTCGTTGATGTAACCTGGCCATTATGAAGATAATAAACTAAGCTTCTTAATGGTGTTCTCCTCTCTTTAATTCGGTGACTCAAAGCAGCATACAGTTTATTCCCAATTTCAGATTTTTGTTGTTTTATTTTGGTCAACATAAACTCTAATGCAATGTCAGCTGTAATTAAAGTTGCGTCTCGTCGACAAAGTGCTTCCACAGTGGCTTTAACAGGAGTCAAAAGTGCTACTAAATCAGATACAATTTTATATTCATTTTCGTCCATCTTAATTGAATCGTCAATTTTGGAATCCAATTCTAAATCTAGAAATGCCTTTTTAACATAATAGTTTAATTTGTCAAATCTTTCAAGCATAAGCAATAAGCTGCTCCATCGGGTTTTACAATCCATAATCAAATGGATGACCTTTCCAAACTCAATTTTTACGTACTTTTGTAAATAATTTTCATTTTTGGTTGGGGACCTTTTAAAGATTTTTACAATTTTCCTGACCTTTGTTATAACAGGTCCAAAAATTTGGTGTTTAATAGTAACCTCAGAGGTTTCATTAAACAAAAATGAATTATTTGAATCTTGAATACAATCTTCCTCTTCAGAAGCATAGTCATTAATACAATCATTATCTTTTTCTTCATCACTGTGGTTCTCTAAACTTGCAAAGGTAGTGTGCTCATCATCTAAAATTTCATCGATTTCCAAGTAATTGGGGTCATTTTTATAAAGAACTGATATTACTGCCAGCTGTAGAGCGTGGGCAAAGCATAGTTGTTGATCACTTTCTATAATTTTTCCAAGTTTCTTCATGACGCTTGCACCATCCGTGGTAATACCAATGATATCGTCCTCAAGTTTTATTTTGAAATTGTTGAGTCTTTTGTTTAGAAGTGAAACGCACTTTTCTGCTCGCATAGATCCTAAAATGCGAATCAAACCTAAATTCCAATAACTTTTCAACTCGTGTACGTTCACATTCATGTATCTGCAGTTTCCAAAAGAAGTCCACTCATCAAGCGTTAAGGAAAACTTGAAGCCTCTTGATATTTGATCAATTATTTCCTTTATAACTAGTTTTTTAACCTGTTCATAGTAGTCTAACACCATTTTTCGAATAGTGTTTCGTGATTTTGGGACATTTTTAAAGCCTCGTACAACTAACCCAGATCGTATATCAGAAAAGTTGCAAATTGTATTAAATGATATACCATCTTTTGCTGCCATACGGGCAAATACTTCAGGTAGGCATTCATCTTTTTTCGATGTTGTTGGAAAATAACTTGTGATTTTCGGTTTTTATTTTTCGGTTCTAATAATTCTTTTGAAGTTGAAGGTGTCGTGGATAAACTTGATTCCTGCGATGTTAATTTAATTTTATGTAAGTAAATGGGTATGAAGACCTTTCGGTGAACCACCAGCAATTTTTAATATTTTTTTGCATTTAATTACTTTGCATAAGGCTGTTTCATCTGCTCCTTTTAAAAAATGTTTCCATATGAGATTTGTGCTGTTGAATTCAGCGTAGTTAGTCATGATATTAGGCTAATTTCTATTTTATTGAAAAAAAAAGTTATATTTTAAGCTATTTATTGACTAATTATCTTTATTCATAATTCAAAATGAACTTATGTGAAAACAATTATACTTCGAATTAATAAATAAAGTTTATTTAATATACCTTCCGTATTTGATAACTTTTAATGTTAAAGAACTTGTGACAATCACCCCAACGTTAAGAATTTAAAAAATAAAAGGAAAACATTGCATGGAGAATAAGCAGCTCAACAAATTTTATAGCGAAAATTTAGACATTTAATCCCAGGATTTCGGGATCATGAATTTGTCTGTAATCCCGGGATTTCGGGATCCCGGGATCCCGGGATTGCCATCCCTATATGTAGTATATTGTTTAGTAATTTACTTTTTTGATTTTGACTTTTTATCGAAATTACATATTAGGGTTTTAATCTGGCGTGAATATGAAAGTGTCAATGTAATTATTAATTAAAACAGATAAGACGTCTGTGTTTTTGACTTGTTCAGTGGTGGCGGATCCAAGTTTTATTTTGATAGATGTTTTTTTTTTTTTCCATTTTCTTTTCATCTTTATTTAATATTGGTATTTCTTCATGTAGATGCAGTAAGAAAAAACTTTCCCGCAGCGACTTAGTAAACTGGACAAGGCCTAAAAAAATTCGCGAGGAGAGGCGTAAAAGTTTGGAAAGTTCTGTGGAAGTCATTTATTTTTTATAATAAATAATTATATCAAATGTAATGAAGTATTTGTTTTTAATTAATTGTATTTTATTTCAAACAAATTGACAAAATAAATTTTCAGAAAGAAATTCAGTTGTTATCCTATGTATTACAAATTTGTTCGCACGGAAGTGACAGTTGTAAGCTCCTGTTGCCAAAGAAAAATGTGACCTTAATATACAAAATCTAATATAGTGACAGGAATAGCCAATATAAGGCTTATATTGGCCGAGGTCGGGTGATTATTATGACAAACGTTAGGCCAGTAGTAGCCGTTATTTGGTCGTGATTTGAGACATTAATGGCCAATGTTGGGCCATGATTAGCCAATCAAAACCAATCTTGGCCAAATAATGGAGGAATGATTCTGCCGGCTATATGCCGATATTTCCCCAGTAATGGCCCGATTTGCACTCCCCATTATTTGCCCGATATTGGCAGCCAATATTTGCTCAATATTGGCAGCTTGTATTGGCCCATTTTTGGCCCAATGAAATTGTGCTGGCTAGGAATATACTATACTTACAATTTTTAAGTACACTGAACTGCAATTACTTTTAACTTTTTTGGTTTAGTGAGTTTTGTTCAGAGTTTTAAACTTTGTGCCTAATTGTCTCATTTCAACATATTCGTTGTATCATCCATATATTTATAGTAAAAAAATAAAAGTACTAAAAAAAAATTTTAATATTCAAAAGAAAGTTTTATAGTTTTTTCTAGCTAAAAGCTTTTTTTATTTTTTTTCCACAGCAGCAACTTCTGGAGTAGCAGGACTGTCTTGTTAAATTTTTTATTTATTAAGTTTCAGACAATTTTTTTTTCAGACCATTCACAGCTTATTAGGACTAATTACCTGAGCACATTATTAACATAAGTATCTCAATCATGACACATGTGCAACAATTTTTTTCTCCAGGTGTTTTGAGGTTTTTAGAATTTTTAGCTTTTTTAAAAATCTTTTCTTTTGTTAATGTGTATAATGTCGTTACATATGTTTGTATATAATCTCTATAAAACTTCAAAAGTATTTTATATTTTAAAAAATCTAAAAAATTAAAAAAAAGCCACCAGTGGTAGGACTGGAACCATGGCTTTTGTGTTCAGAAGCTTTGCGCTAACCACTCGGCCACGCTGGCATGTTGTCTTACAAAATTTTAAAACTATAAAATAATTTTTAAACAGAAACAAATGCTATTGATCAAAATTAAGGAGAGTTTGACCCAATGCAATTTTCAAGTGAAAGTCAAACTTAAAACTTAATATATGTTTTAACAATGCATATTTTGAAGTTTAAGTACGTTAGATATTTGCATACACTTTCGTTCACGTTTTCTTTTAGTAAAAGTACTGAAACTCTTTCTCGCCACTACGTCGGTTGCAAATGGCCAAGGGTTTCATGTCAAACACGCTCAAAGGGGTACTACTACTACTACTACTACTACTACTACTACTACTACTACTACTACTACTACTACTACTACTACTACTACTACTACTACTACTACTACTACTACTACTGCTACTGCTACTACTACTACTACTACTACTACTACTACTACTACTACTACTACTACTACTACTACTACTACTACTACTGCTACTGCTACTACTACTACTACTACTACTACTACTACTACTACTACTACTACTACTACTACTACTACTACTACTAATAATAATTTTTCTTGCTGAAATTTTTCTTAAAAAAAAAATTTAACTCCAACAAGGCTCCAAGCAAATACAAACTGCGTCGGGAGTTAGCGGAAAATTAAATAGAAATTATTTAGGTCGTTAGAGAAGTTCAAAGAACTTCATCTATAAAGATACAATGAAACAAGAAATAATTAAATATTTTTATATTATTTTAAACTTGTTTAATTATGAATATTTTAAGTACTTGTTGAAATATTTTGAATATTTATTAAAAAAGTTATTCAAATTTTATTATATACGTTTAAAATAAAAAATTGAAAAATTGAAAAATTTGAATATTGAGCATATATTAAAACCCGCGTCTACTTCGAGTTTCAGCACAAGCCATAACCGATGAATTGGTTTTAGTTCATGGTGACCAAGCTCCAAAATATAGTATAGTAGCCAAGTGGGCTACTTTATTTAAAGATGGTAGAGAGAGTCTCAAAGATGATCCTCGCTCAGAGCACCCTCAAACCACGTATACAGCTGAGAGCATTAAACGTGTGCGAGCCATTATTAAAAAAAATCCGCATGCAACACATGATAAAATTGAAGTCCTGACATCGATTAATCGTTTTACAATCAATAAAATCATTCACAACGCACTTAAAAAAAGAAAATTAACATCACGTTGGATACCCCACGATTTAACCGATCAAAATCGCAAGAATAGAGTTGAGGCATGTAAGGAAAATTTAGCCCTTTTCAGAAACGGCCTATTGATACTGTGTGATATTATTACAGGGGATTAGTCGTGGTTTTATTTGAGAAAAATTGAACACAAGTCGGCTAACGCTAGTTGAGTCGGTGAAGGGGAAAGTCCAAGAACTATAGTAAAATGCGACAGGTTTCAGCCGAAAAACATGTTCTACATCTTCTTCAGAACAACAGGTGTTGTTCATTTGGATTATGTTGAAAAAGGAGACACCATTACTAACGAATATTATATAAAAAATTTTTTGAAACCTCGTATATGCGAAATAAATAAGCAAAGACCTAAAACAGGCACTCAAAATTTCAAATTTCTCAATAAGAACGCTCAACCCCATGTGACTAAAACCGTCACAAATTGTCTTAACCAAGCTGGAATTACAATAATTCGCCATCCACCATACTCACCAGACTTAGCACCATCCGATTATTGGCTATTCGACTTGATAAAAAAAAAATCTTGATGACGATACTGACGTCGAAAGTCAAAAAACTCGCATAACGAAGCTACTTCAAAGTATACCCAAAGAAGAGTATAAAAAAATGTTTGAGAAATGGCTTGAAAGGATGCAACTTTGTATAGATAATGATGAACATTGTTTTGAACATTTAATAAAATAAAATTAAAAAAAAATCCTTTTTTTTTTGTTATAGGGGAGTTCTACGAACTTTCCTAACGACCTAAGTATGACAACAGTTTTCAATACCAGAACAAACATGATATACATAGAAAACAAAATGTGTAGAAGAAAATGGTCAACAAGAGTTAGATTTCATCTAATGTACGACAGAACATTTTTTTTATAACGGCTAACAAGTCAGCAGTAGAACAATAGGATCAAAATCTGTATTGATCAGGTGCTGATCCAACATTCCATGGTCTTTGAGATAGCTAACCTCCAGATACGGAGCGACTCCAAACAATTAAATGTTTATACTTATGTCAAATAAGGATGCTTTGCAAAAAATTGCTCCTCAGTTTGAGCTGACTTATATAATTGAAGTGAGAGGAAGAGTGTGACGATTTGGTTCAATATATGAATTAGAGAAAAAGTTTTTTGCATTTATTAAGTTTATTATATAAACAATTAAATTCGGCTAAATAAACCTATTTATTTTTTGAATTTTAGTAAAAGAGAGGGAAAAAAAACTGGTGAAACTGGCTTAAATAAAGTCTAACATCCTAATAAGAGACAACGGTTTGCAAATATTGCCACAAAATTGTTTAATTCTATTTTAAAATTTTATAGGGATAATGCAATTTTAGAATTTAAATTATTTAAGTTTCAAAAAACTTAAATATTATAAGTAAACTTTTGGTGCAAAGCAAACTTGAGTCACTGAAGTTCATATTTTTTTTTTTAAATTTTGATATTTAGGTGCACTAAGAAGTCCTAACGGTCTTGTCACAGAGCACCGCGGAGGTGCATTTAACTGGGGAGTTCACGCCTCCTTCCTTACCGTGACGCGAATATATGTCCAGAGTTCGTTTCGAACCTGGATTTCCTGCTTCTTAAGAAGCGCTCTAGCCACTGCGCCACGGCCGTACCATTTATTATCAAAAGACCTTGCATATTTGAAGCAAGGTCTTTTGATATTATCAGAAAACCTGAAGTACCAGAAAAGCCAAAAAAGAAACAAATGTATAATGACATTAAAATAAAAGTTTACAAAAAAATATTGGCAGTGTTACATATTAATGCATTGATTTTAATTAACACAGTGTTACATATTAATGCATTGATTTTAATTAACACAATTTTAAGAATTATTTTATGAGAGCATCGAATACAAGTGTCATACCAAATCTGGAAACTTACGAACACTGGGCTCAACCAATTCTAGCCTCGAATGTTTTCAACGATCTGACGCGATTGTTCCTTGTGCAATGTTGTTTAGCCATGCCACTGTAAAACCAGTCATTAATAGGCATAACAATGCTCTGATTTTGGAAATATTCTCACCAACGGAGTTGCATCTTCTTATAGGAGTTGTCGATCATCTTTTCAAAATACTTAAAAATGCTTAGACAGAGGCTGTAAAGTGGCCAGCTGCAACTTTTTTGGATTTATCCTTCAGCCCAATTTTGCTAAAATAATTGGAAATTTCAAATACACCAGTTACCATAAGCGTTAAATAAGCCACATCAAAGGTTTCATCAGTTGCAAAGGATCCCCTCTAAGGCCCTATAATGAACAAACAGTCGAAATTGCTTTTTAAGACTTTTATAAACATTGGCAAAGGTATAAACGACCGTTTTTTTTTTTAATTTTAGGTGCTCCAAGAAGGCTTTACGGTTTTATCACAGAGCATCACGGACGAGCATTTAAAAGAAAGTTTTCATCTCCTTCCTTATTGATGTTATAAAGCTTGCCTAGTAGTGGCGTTGAACCACGGATCTTTAGCTTTTGAGGCAAACGTGCTAACCACTGCGCTACGGCTGTTCCGTTTTTTAAATAAATTTCTTGTGGAGAAAATTAAAGACCATGTCTTACACTTTAATCAGATGCTATTTGGTGGTAATATAATGTATAAAATTGGGTTTATATAGTTTTTTTTTTCACTTTATTTTCAAAGTCAATGTATTTAAGAAGGTTTCATGGGTAGGGTGGCTCTTAAAACAACATTTTTGAAAAAAACCTGTTCTGACCCCTTTACTTTGTTCTATATAATACTAAAACACTGGGTTTAAAATTTTTTTGAACAAAAAATTATTTTAGGGGTAGCTCAAGACCCTTAAAAATTTGACTGGTCCCTAAAATTTTGAAAATAAAAGTTCTTCTAAAGTATGTCAACCTGGTACTCAAAAGAAGCGAAATTATATAAAAACTTCAAAAACAGTAATCACTTTACAAAAAAAGCATGTTTAAAAAAACTATTTATTTAAAACTTGAAAATAATGACTTTTTTTATTTTCAGCTTAAAAACAATAGTTTTTATGCATTTATTTAAGAAAAAAGTTATTTTTTTGTAAATTGATTATTATTTTTAAAGTTTTTATATAATTTCGCTTCTTTTGAGTACCAGGTTGACATACTTTAGAAGAACTTTTATTTTCAAAATTTTAGGGACCAGTCAAATTTTTAAGGGTCTTGAGCTACCCCTAAAATAATTTTTTGTTCAAAAAAATTTTAAACCTAGTGTTTTAGTATTATATAGAACAAAGTAAAGGGGTCAGAACAGGTTTTTTTCAAAAATGTTGTTTTAAGAGCCACCCTATTCATGGGCCAATAAAAAATTTGTTAACAAAAAAATTTGTTTAACCAACTGATTGTTCTTTTACCAAGTTTTGCAATTTGCTTTAGAATTTTTTTTACATTTTGTCAGTTGTTTATACCTTAGGAAGTGTTGAGATATTTACGCTATGCATAAGCCAATTCAAACCACGCTTTAAATAGAAAACCAGTATTTTTATATATAGAATGAATGGTACATGTAGCAATAAAACAATTATAATAAAAATTGTTGATACTACATACTAGAACACTCATGTAACCTTTATCTTCAAAATAGTGATCAAATATCACAGTAATCGGTAACGTTTTCTAAGTAGCAAAAAACTAACAAAACATAAATTAAAACTGCTATTAATCTTAAACCCGTAAACTAATCCGACTGAAATTTTTTTATTCAGAGCTTGGTGTGGCCATATGCCACATTTGCACCAATTTTGATCAATCTATATTTAGTTGTTCTCATTCTACAGGTGTTTTTATTGTTGCACTATGAAGTCAAAACTTCTTTTAGTTTAAATATTAAAGTTAAATTATTCTACGCAGATAAAATGAAAAATTTCAAAATTTGCATCACAAAGTATCTTAATGTGTCCGCTATCACCCCATATAAGTGGCCTTCTTGGGTTAATTAAGTTGATTAGGTTGGCATAATCAGGATCCGTGCTAACCGTATACTCTTACTATCTGTCCGCACTCGTAAAATACGAGTGCGGACAGCTAGTAAGAGGCAATTCTTTCCTACGCCAACCTTTCATATACTTGCTATAATGTTTTTTATATAACAAAAGAGTCTTTACACAGATAACAGTTGTATAAAATTTCTCCTGGTAGAAACTTAAGACTATAACTTTATTATTTTTTAAACCGTCTCATTAAGATATATTTATTTAAAAAGCAAAAGAGGACAAGAGCGTCACAAAATGTAATTTTACCAAATAGGTTAACTCTATCTGTTTGACATTTCTTAAAGAAACTTTCTTGTAATAAACTCTAAGCAAAATCTTTCAATTAAGCTGTTTTTAATATTATTAGTGTTTAATGTAAACAAAGATGGTAAGAAAGTATATAGGAAAGATCAATCATCCAAAATGGGTTGAATTGCAGTTTTGGCTGTGAGTAAAAAGGGACTTAGAACTAAAAAAGCTTATACATATGACATATTTAAGAATACTCTACATTGGCATATTGCTAATAAATAAGCAAGCTCATAATAAATGTTGCGGAATAGTTTCAGGATATTTTATATTCAACCAGGGAGGTAATGATGTTTCATAAATAACTATAATAACTTAAAAATTAAAAAAGTGAAATATTTATGCGTGTGTGCATGCTAAAAATGTTTGATGTTTAAAGAAGGACAATTAGAAAATAGTTATATAAAACATATAAAAGTAAAAGTAGTAAAATATATATAGAATAAATAATATGTTACATAATAATATATAAAGAAGTTATATTGATTATTGGTTAAAATAATTGCAAATAAAGTAATAATGTATAGCTTTTTGTGACAAAGCATTTTACTATAAACTTATTTATTCAAACTAAAAGTTGTGTAAAATTTTGTTTTAGATGTTTAAATTTTATAAATATACTCTAGTAAAATTTTGTATTATTTCCTAAAAAGTGTGTAATTTCTCTTGTAAATATATCAAAACACTGAGTGTCATATTAGAGTCTATCAATGTTACTGCATACTATTCTTATTCTTTGTTTCTTACTTTGTGTGATTTCTCAAGTGTTGTCAAAATGTCAATCTAATCATATTATCTTACAAAAAACGATACGAAAGATACGGAGAAAACTGTTTATGAAGCATTTTTAACTGCACCGTTAGACCACATGTTATAAATAAATAATTAACAAATGATTTTGTGGTTAGTAAACTTCACCCTACCCTAAACTAATTTCATGGCTGGGTTCATAAAATTAGTTTAGGGTAGGGTGGAGTAATCTAAGCCTATTAATACCTATTAATGACTTTAAGTTAAAAAAAAACAATGTTTAGGTATTGGCTTTCCGACAAAAGATATCTTAGAATCATGATTGGGCATCCTACAAATTTAACAAAAATACTTAAATACTATCAATAGGTCTAGGAAGTCTTTATTTGGAGATGCCAATATAGACCCCACGTTGTGGGGTAATGTGGGTCTACATAAAATGTTGGTAGTTCTGGTTTAAAATGCTGCTGGTTTTGAAAAATCTTACGTACATTTTATATGCACGCACCTTTTTTATAGTATATTTACAAGTTTTTAATTCAAAAAATAGTCTTAAGATATTTTTATTGAAAAAGAAAGTGCATACATACATAGCACAACAATAAAAATTAAAAATTCGGAGAAATAAAAGTAAAAAAATTGGTGATCTAAAACAGAAATAATTATTTTTCAATAATGTGTTTTATAAAAACAACTATTTTTTGATCACTGCACTTTTATGGTAACATTGGTGCTATTTTGGCCACTACTTAGATCTTTTTAGGTATTTCTTTGATACTTCAGTAGAGGTAATAGTTTTTTTTGTACATTTTTGTACATTTTTTTAAATTGGTTTTTTTCTCTGGTATCAATCGTTTGACTTTCTCATTTGTAAGGAGTTCTCCACATTTTTCTTGTACTCTCTTCCTTTTTTTGTTTTTGTTGTTCCATTATTGCTGCTGTTTCTGCAGATACATTTGGACATATGATTGACCTTAAAGCTTCTCGCATAGCTGATCTTGGTGTTTGTAGCCTTGGAGATTTAGGGCTATAACGTTCAGGTGATTGATTGAGAAAGTCAATACCTGTCATTCTTCTTTCCATGTTGTCTTTATTTAATGGTGAGATACTTGTACCACAAAGTCCTGCTATAGCATATGCTGGAAAAAGTCTCTGACACAATTTTTTCAATAATCTTGTAAAAGCTGTCTTATCAATATTTTTGTATTGCGTTTCTCTTGCAAACCACTTTAAAATTTTTCTCCACTCATTCTTTAATGGTCCGAAGATATATCTGACGGTTGTAATGCGTGTTAGCGATTTGGCGGAAGACAAACAATTTAAATATAGTTGTCCTTAGTCATTTTTATGGTATCATATGTTAAATGACTGCCGTGACCATCATAATGCAAAAGTATTAGTTTTTGATCTTGGTCAACAAATGGTATAAAGTGCTCGACAAGCCTAAACGAAGAATGTATCTACTTCTATTAAATCATTTTAACCGTCTTCTAGAACAACAAAGGCTATTCAGTGTAAATACATTAATAAAAAAAGGGCAAGTAAAATAAAGTTGAAAGAAAAAAATGAAAATTATAAAATTCAAGTAAAATACCCGTTTTCAAATAGAAAGTCTTGCATCAATCCACTTGCTGTTGCCCTGAAAGCACACCCTGGTGGTCCATTTTCTATCCATGTAGAATACAGATAGCCTTCTCCCTTAAAAACAACTGATGGTGAAAGATATCTTCCATCTGCAGACACACAGAACAACACAGAGTATTTAGCTTTATCAGAAGAAGCAGCCAGTTCATATGCATTTTTGCTTTTTGGATGTACAAATACTCTCTTCGTTAAGTGATTTGTGGAGTACCCAGTCTCGTCAAGGTTGTTTATACTACTTTGTATAATGATTTCATCATGAATTACACTAAGTAAAGTAGTAAAAAATTTATCTACAACTACACGTGTTAAACTTTTAGCTCTTGAAAGTGTAAGTATTTCAGGTTTACGTAATCGAAGTTTATCAGCACGACGGTTCTTAAAAGAAATTATCCAATCTTTCCCAGGAATTCCATTTTTAAAAGGAGTTTTCATCCTCATCGTTGTGCGAAATTGAGCAACTAAATTACATATGTCAAGAGAATCTAATGGAAGACCATATCTTTAACAATACTGCGCTGCAGCTACAATCATAGTTTCATCATTATCACTCAGCACACTTTTTTGACCTTCGCGTTTGTTTGCATTAAATTCTTGTTGTTTTATTCTTCATCTCAATGTTTCTTTAGAACAGAACATTCTTTAGCAGCATTATAAATAGTCTTTTTTTCCTCCCATACTAACATAATTGCTCTTAATTTCCAAACTATCAGGATTGTACTTAATGTTTTATTTTTTTATTGTAACATCTTAGAATTTTTTAAATACTTTCTAAAGGAATATTTATGAAAAATTTGTTAAATTTTTAGTAAAATAAATTACCATAAATCATAACATATCACAAAAAAAATATTTTAATACTAAATAGGTCTTATATAATATTTTATTTGACCTAGGTGAACGTATTATTTCATACAAATAAATAAACATGTTTCTTAATATAAATTTCAAAGATATAAACTTCAAATATAAGAGTTTAATAGTTCTAAAGAATTACTAACACGAAAATAGTTATGTCTGATGAAACTAATAGGTTAATAATATTACTAACAACAACTTCGATAATATAATTACGTATCATAATATTTTACATACGTAGACCCACTTTACCCCGCCTGATTATACTTCAAATTTTAAACAAACCATGTGCGTTAGTGTCTTAAAGGTATACTATCCTTAAAATATAATAATTTAACTTTCAAAATAACTGTTTTTCATACGCTTATGCGTTATTTAAATGTATATTCTCTTAAGTTTAAAAACGGAGAAAAAAATGACTTTGTTGATGTATGTAGCATTTTAGCTAAAAAAAGTGCCGTTTCTAAGAGCATAGCTATTTTATGTTTAACTATGTTGACTTAGTGGTAAAAATTACAACTTTAAACCTAAAGCAATATAACAGACAAATATGAACTAGACCCAGATTATCCCGTAGACCCACATTACCACGCCCTACCCTATCATTATTGATTGATTCTTGATATAATGGCCAATTAATGCTTATAAAGAATGTTTGCTGTATTTTTTGCATAAAAAATATTTTTTATGGATATAAAATTGATATGTTTATAAGAATAATAATCTTTATCTGATCTTATATTAGCTTCATTATATCAATATTATGGTGGGCTGTAACTATATATTGGAACCGCGTTTACAAGTAATGTGTTTATGTATAGTTTCAATAACTTATGAATAGTCTCAATAATTTATGAACAGTCTTAATAATTGATAACAAAATTTAAAGTGCTTTACTTCAAGTTACTAGTTTGTTTTACTTTGACACAGTAAAATTAGTTTTATTATGACTGGTTTTTAAGCACCGTACTTAAAGGCCCTGGCCTCTTTAATTCATTACTGCATACAGAAAATGACTATAAAGTGTGGATTATCTCTATATATTTCCATGCCTATGCAACAGATATAAATAGAGCTGGTAGTTAGAGTTCAATACCCATCTCACTTGGAGTCCAATACCATTTCAGCCAAAGATCCACCGATAAACTTTCCGTTTCTAGTCACGTTTCACATTTTTGTCGTACTGCAAAATGGCTTCACTTAATAATAAGGGAAACATGGAATGTCATACATTTAGTTATGTCATACATCTAGTTACATTAATACCTCTTTGTTTCTAATATTATAGTGCTATATTTTTATGAATAAATTTTAAACTAAATTTTTTTAATTGATCTAGATATTATTATACTTATGAACTGGTAGATTTGTCCATTTCTTTGTAGCGTTTAAAGTTTTTATATAAATGTGAAATTATCTTAATAATTTCACTCTTGAGATTTCAATAATTCGTATAAAAGTTGTCAAGTATAATTTTTTTTTTTGTTAACTACTAATGGTAATGCACTCTTCATTAATCCGCTTTTCAGGGTTGGTTTTTTGAAATACGAATTCAGGCTTTTATGTTGATATGATTGTTAACCTATGAATATAATAATCTGAATTTATGCCTAGAAATCCTATATATTCTAAATAAATGTATTAATAAAAATAATAAAACAATAAATTTCTGAAAAAATAAAAATAAACAACTAATAATTAAATAATAAAAATGGTTAATTTAGCGTTACGGAGATATGTACACCCCCCAGTAAATATTTACAAGAGAGCCGAGAGGAAATAAGGCGATAGGAACAGTTTGTCTCAGAAGGCAGATGTCCAAGGGGCACCAAATAAAAGAAGTACCTGAAAAAAAGGTTCATTCACTGATAATATAGGAAAAGTTGGAAAAATAGGAGCGCCAATGAGGGTTGCTGTTCCAGGCGGCGTGAAGGGTCTTGGTGTCCCCGCATTTTTGCTCAGCACCACTCAAAAAAAATGGTAGATACGCCCCTACATTACAAAAATTATCAAAACTTCAATTTCGCTTATAAAAAACGGTCAACGTTTAGAACATTTCTTAAATTTAAGCATGTAGAAACTTTCAAAAATCAGTCACGAGAGAAGGAATTAATCTGATTAAATAGATAACAAATAAGAAACTTACTTTGTGAAGTTGTTTTTCTTTTGTGAAAGTTTCAAGATTTATTGTTGAAAGTTTAGATTACTAAACTTTTTTTAAAAAAGCAAGACTAAAAATAAATAAAAAGAATAAGATAAACTTTTATGTTTTTATTTGAAAACTGAATCCTTGGTTTATAGTGAATGATTATATGTCAGTTTCAGTAATGAAACTACCCAATAATCATTTTTAACTATAGACAGACAACGTGAAAATAAGCTAAGTCTTCTATCAACACAAAACAACAAAACAACAACATCACAAAATTGACAAATAACATAACATTTTACAGTAAACTCTCAATTACTCAAACCTCCAAGGGATCAAGAAATTAGCTTGTTAAAGAATGGTATAGTTATTGGGAGTATAACTAATAAATAAAGAATCGACTCTGGTTGAAAATAAATTTATTAAATGGAGTTAAGAAGTTAAAGAGTTGATTTTGATTTAAAAATTAAATCAAATTATTAAGAGTTATCAAGTTATCTAGAGTTTATTGTACATATTTTAACTATTTACAGCACACACATAGAAACACTTACAAAATATAAACCCATATAACCTTAAATAACACACTATTAAAACAAACATTACCACATAATATGACACAAAAAAATACTTATCAAAAACTATAAATTTAGAACATTTATCAAAACAACATTTGTGTAAGATATTTTTTAAATCTCACTCCAGCTAATTTTATTTGTAAGTTTGAAAAAAACACAAATAAAAAGTATTTCTTAATAACAAATCAATCAAGTTTCTTTATATTGCCTAAGAAATTAAATAAATGTATTTATTTCAGATATTCAGATTGTTGGCGAGATAACTCGTGTATTAAAGTCTTCTGTCACAGTTGACTCAGTGAGAGTAAGCTTGGCTGAAGAAATCGACACATTTTTACATTCTGGAATACTAAAGTTGGTAGTTAGTTAAGAAATTTAAAAATTTTCAGAATTAAGGAAACTAAAGTGGGCAATAAATTGCCGACCTTAAACTGTTGCAGGTCGGCATCAGATTACAATTGGCAAACATAAAACCATTTTCACAAAGGTTTCACAATAAAAGATGAAAACGATGTCAGCAAAAAATTGCTTTTTTGAAAAAATTGGTTTTGCTTGGTTAGGGTTTCGTACAATATTGAAATCATTTAATAATTAAATAAGGAATGCGTTCTTAGATACTAGTTAATTGTACCTCTTGTAGTCTTTTTTTTCTTGTTTTAAGACTTTTTTTGCTTAAAACAAGAATCGTGGATTTTGCTGTGTATACCGAGTTCACTAGCATTTAATTCGTTTTCAATTAGGATCGAGGACCTAAGATATATAGTTATTTTCCAAAAAAAAAATGCTCAAAAAAATAATATGGGCATTAAAATCATTAAAATCATTAAAACCATTTAAGTTTCAAGAAAAAAAACTCATTTTTAATTCTGAGGAACAATTACTCTAATGAACTTTTTCTAAATAACTTTTTATTCTTCAAAGGAAGCAATTCTACACTTATTCTTTTAGTTATTTGCTGTATTGATTTATATATTGTAAATCATTAAGTATTTAAATTGGAAATTTTACATCTACTAATATCTACAGTTTATTAGAATTTTTTGACGATATTTTTTTTTTTGAGGGACTCTGTGAAAAGATTGAGATGGTATTCCATTACCCATATCTTCTTTTAGTCCCGGTCAATTTTTTCTTATTTATTTACAATTAATACGTGAAATTCCTATGTAACTTATTTTATTAAATAGCAATATATATACTACGAAAAGAAAAAAAAAATTTTTGGTTTGTTTTTTAGGATGGATGGAAGAGAGTCCATTTAGTTTTTTCAACATTAATTAGTAGTTTGTTTAACTTGAACCAGTTAGAAATTGTAATAAGTTCAGTATTCATATTTTTAAATAATGTTGTACCTGTATTTTAAAAAGCAGATCGTAGTTATTTTCAAAAAAGCCTAAAAAAAATTAATTTCATTGGCAGGCATTATTGCAGTTAATTTTAACGCTTTACAGAAGTCAATAATATAAATTAAGAAAAATAAAGTTCATTAATATAAATAAGGAAAAATGAAAATGAATCTATTTGAATAAATTGTTTGCAATTGGTTAAATAGCTTTTTGTTTAAATTGGATATTTCCAGTGGTTCTGCAAATACCTGCAAATATGCCTATAGTGTACCTTAAATATATCAAAAATATATCTAGTCAGTAGAGGTATCGGGTGATGCCCAGGTGAAATATTTTTTTCCCTGGTACTGCTCCCATATAGAGAGTTTAGGTTAAAGGTGAAGGCAACTGGAATTTTTTTTGGCAGAAATATCAGAAAGACATATTCAAATAATCGTAGCCAAAAATTAAAATTCAAAATTGAAATTTCCGCTCCAAAATTAAAATTTCGTGTATTTTTTTATATTTTTTTTATTGGTAACTAATTATGTACCAAAGCATTGTTGTTTTGGGTTCTACAGATAACCTAATAAATTTCAAAATATAACGAGAATACATTTATTTTTTAGAATTATATATGTTATATATACTTACATATATGTAAACATATATATTTAAAATTTAAAATGTGGGTGTAAGGTATTTTATGTATGGACAAAATTAAGTTTGAAAAAAAGTAAAAAAATTTGAAAAGAAATCATCAGGAGTGCAAAGGTATAATCTTTTTTGGATGTTGCAATGAGAACAAACAATGTATACCCCTGCAAAATCCAGCTCAAATTGCTTTAAAAAATCTAGTAAGGAAACATATAGATAAAGGTTTTGGTGTTAAAGTGAACTCCTTTCCTCCTGGAATGTGTTCAAAAAGCAAAACTGCAACATATAATAAAGAGGTATTATCTTTTTTTTTTTTTTGTCATTTTAAATGTCACTTTTTGTAAAAATAGTTTTATTTTCTTAAATGCAAGTTAAAAATTTTTTTTTGCAGAAAGGAGAAAATGTTAAAAAATCAGAAATCTCCAGGCAAAGAGGAAGATTTACTTTTTTAATGCTTGGGAGAATAAAAGTGGTGTCTGACTATGTCAATGTCCAATCTGTAGTCTGGCAAGGGACACTTGAAGTAACATAAAGATTAACTTAATGGAGTACATTGACCCCATCTTACCCCAGAAAAGAAAAAGTAGTCCAAATTCATGTTCTTATACTAATGCCTCAATGTGTGGGGATTGTTTTCAGTAGAAGATGAGTAGGAAGAGGTATTTGACACCCATGTAATAGAAAATCAACTGCTAAACACTCAGAAAATATTACGATGTCAAAAGATCTTAAATTGTCTGAACAGGTAACATTAAAAATTCTAAAAACAAATATTGGGGATGAAAAACAGGGTAAGGTTAAACTATCAACATGTGGAACATCATTACATGTACACCTTGGAGAGAGAGTATCTCTCCAAAAATGATTAGTTTAGACACAGTACTTAATATCAAAAAAAGTACATAATCTGCCTAAATGTGTTATTAAAAGTATGTTGACTGAAATAAGAAAAGATGTTGGTCAATCAAAATTTGAAACCAATGTGTAGGTTGGTGTAAAAGAAAGTCCCATACACTAAATTAGTTTTATTTCTTTCAACAGTTGACATTTCAGTAAGGCCCTAACCATAAAGAGGTTCAAAAAGATGTTGTATATATAGAACATATGCCTATGATTGTTGATGAAGTATGCTAACAAGTAGATATTGTTTTCCAAAAATCAATTGTGAGCATTGATATCAACGCAGGCCAAAGGTCAATTAAAGTTGTTATGAGCCTTTTTCAATCAAAAAAACTTGAGGATCAATTAATGAACCAAAAGGACTCGGCTGCAAACAAAGTTATTTTGTTGGCAACTATAAAAATGTTGAACAAAGCAGCTACAATTTAGCCCAAATTTTCCACCTTCTCAAACTGCATGAATTAAAACTCAAACAAAACTGCATGAAGTACTTCTTTGCATCTGCCCATGGTTAGAATTATGCATATGCTTATTGTATTGGTGCAAAAGACAAAGTAGGAAAACTTAAAACCTTTGGTAGTTTATCCTATCAGTATCAACAATTTGTTGATGCAGGGTAACCACACAAGTTGATGCAGAAATTTTTTAATTTCATCAACCCATGTCTTTTTGATGAGTCTTGGACAGCCTGGAATCGGATGCTATACCTCCACCAGAGCTACATCTCAACAAGCATATTGTCACATAGGTGTCAAGAGACAAATAAGACATTAACTAAGCTCTTAGAAGAAAAAACTGTTACTCAGCATAGCTACAATGGTGGAGGACTAGATGGACCTAATTATCAAAAAGTTCTAAGGTCAAAAGCCCCCAAACTCTGCCTGTTCCGCCAGCCCTACATTTATAAATTATTATAATTTTAAATTGTAAGATTAATTCTGCTTCATAGAGTCTATGTAAGCTATCTACAGCACCAAAGACAACAAGGTTATGACGGAAAAAATGATATCGCTATTAAAAACTAAAAAATCATCAAATTTTCAATTTAGGAGCCGCTCCGATTCTAATTTTTGTTTAGCGATAATCTTATAAACCCACCTAATAGTTCTGTGAAGAAAAAATCCAGGTACCTTCACTTTCATCGTAAACCCTCTTTCTGGCAGCAGTGCTTAGCATCATGCGATATATGATGCACATGAAAAAAAACATAGGAAAAAATAAAAATATGAGAAAATCTGGAAAAAAAAAAGAAAAAGGACATTGAGTTTTAAAAACTGAAGCCGTTAAATCGGACGAAACAAGTCATGCCAGTATTATCTTGCATACTTTTGAGTGCTTAATACAAGTGGGTTTGCAAATAAAAGGTGGGATCTAAAAATTTCAATAATGTTAGAATTAGCATATTTAACTTAATACTGTACATTCTAACATCTAGTACTATATCTGTCTGCTTTCTCTATGCCATTATTATAACTCAAATTTTTCTGGCTTTTGCTCTATGATTATTCGTTCTTCTTAAATCACTTACTCTTGGTCTGTGAAGGGGGTTATGATGCTCTTTAGTGAGATGAACTTGTCTTTGCAGGCCTTGGTATGTGGCCTCTATATAGCAATAAGCCCGAGGAGGATAAATTACAATACCAATAAAAGGTTGGTGGGAATTTTAGTTCAGATATAATAAACGGATAAAATAGTTGAAGGAAAAGAGCGTCTTAATAAATGGGTGAATAGAAATTTTTCTTAGACCGGTTTACACAGAAAAACTTTTTATTTACTTTTTTTCGTCCGTTTAATGATAAGCACAATACTTTAAGCCTAACATCTTCACATCACACGAGTATAAACATAAAAAAGTTCATGTATATAGCTTTTTTGTAGAAAGAAAAC